>NC_079165.1:104547142-104589642 GCF_947568905.1 Ostrea edulis
TTTTAATCACCCTATTCTATTTTTACCTTTTCTTGATTATCTACCCTTGGAAGGTGGCCTTGCCCTTTATTTTAACAATTTAGAATTCCCTTTACCTAAGGATGCTTTGTGCCAACTTAGGCTGAAATTGGCCGAGTGGTTTTTGAGAAGAAGTCAAAAATATTAAAAGTTTACAGACGGACGGACGCCGGAATACAGGTGATCAGAAAAGCTCACTTGAGGTTTTAGCTCAGGTGAGCTAAAAATGTAATAAAGGTTCTCGCCACTATGCTTGCGTCCAAACATACATCACCCCACGCGATTCGAAACTCACAGCTTCAAATCATTTCGTTGACAAAGCCATGTTATGTACCCAGTCAAATAGAACCTCGTTCACGTCCATACTCGTGCACGTTTTAAAACAACAATGTCTGTGTCAACTAATATTCCAACAGTTAGATATTTTGGATGAAATCATCCCAACTCGGTTAAAAGATAATTGTTTAAATAAATTTGAATACTGAACTAAATCCCCGCCTGTCATTTGTCTGGTCCCCATCCCCGCCTCTCTGTTTCTACACTTGACTGCGTAAAAGCAAGACTATGCTTTCATAACACTTTCATTACTCAAGAGCTTATTTTGCGTCTAGAAAAAATATGATTTTTTCATTTATATCAGTTATTCATATTAATGATAAATGAAGATACATATCTCGTATCGGATAATACGTATAGATACTAACAGCCACGGGGTTCCATTTGATTGGGTACCCAACATGGCTATATCAACAAACGAAATCAGTGATGTGAAGCTACGAGTTTTCGAGTCGCATGGGGCTCTAATGAATATTTGAAGGTATGTGAGAAAATCTGTAAGGAATTTTTTTTTTGAGACGACAATGCAAGGATATAAACCTCAGCCATGAGTAGATTTTTCTGCACCGTAAATCGCATTTTTTTTTTTAAATAAGGGGAGATCACAAGCACTGGTTTCATACATGGTCCCCCCCTCCTTAATAATACCACAGGGTATCTAACTAGATTTCGGACACCTCTCGCTTCAAGTCCCATTTTACGATTAGTTCGCTATTCATCCTCACCTTTGAGATATAAGTCGCTTTAATAGACATTATTCTTGCTGGTATATCGTTTTCAGCACCTAACATGTAAACTACTTGTTTATTCACAACTTCCGGTCATAAGATCAAAATATTAGAACGTAATTTGATTGGTTACTAAGTAAACTAAAAAAAACTTGAAGGTTAACGTCATGTCGTTGACAACAACGCAACAGCTGATTTTCGACAAGGCGAAAAATGGCCATTCTATACTGGTTTTTCGGCAAAGCGGTACCGGTAGAAGTCATTTAGTAAAGGAAATCGCTCGAACATTGGTTCACGATGGAAAAACTGTGTCCATAACAGCAACAACTTAGTCATATCTCATTAGCAGATTTAAGGGGAGGGGCGCAGCCTGCGTCCCCCCCCCACCTAAAATTTTCAAATTGAAGGTAAACCGTGGTCTCTTGTTTAGAAAAATGTAAACGATAATAGAAACCTTCCACTCTTGGGAAAATAAATGACAAAATCTTTTGATTTAAATTTGTGTCATTTGATTAATTCCACCGTATCAAGGCAGACAGAAAATGGTAGAAATGACTGCATACAAGTAGGGGACATATTATACAATCTGTAAAATTCAGGAGCTTCCGGGGGCTTCGCTCCCTGGGCCCCCAGCATGGTTTCGCACTGGACCCACTGGGGTTATCAAGGTGTCCGCAAGACCCCCTGCCTCATGACGTTGCGCCCCTAATCGTGATTCATGGATCCGCCCCTGCATCTTACAACATGCATGGAAGGTAGCATATATTTCGTTAAGCTACGGTACCTATTATGTTACGGATCCCCAAAAGGATTTATATTTGCTGTGAACAAATCACTAATGGCAAAGATTGAAAATTAAGATTTTCACATAGCAGAAAAAATTTGAAATAGAACTTAATTTGTATTCATTATTATTGTATTGAAATAGAATTGGGGGTGGGGGGCTTTTAATCAAGCAATCCTAGATTGAAACCTTTCACAAGCAAATGAAAGAAAAAGGAGGGAAAGGATATTCAATTCATATAAATTGAAATATTTAGATATTTATGAATACATTTGCTTGCAATTTCATATGAAAATGGAATGGACCCCCCACCCCTCCCGTGACATGCAACAGGCAAATGTTTACCACTACCACCACCCAGCTAGAAATTCACTTCTATACACAGCTTATATAAGCAAATTTTTTTTTTACAGTTTCTAAATAATTCTTAAATGGCTTTCCAAATGGCTAACAATACACAGGTATCTGAATTTTAATCAGTAAATAAATATAGATAAAAAAATTCAATTGAATTCAATTTATTGATTCACCAATCATGTTGGCATTCAATCACGTTAAACAATATGAGATATATGATGATAATACACTAAGTACAAAAAGAAAATCAAAGTACTTAAAGTACTCGTGGGAGTTGAACATTGTGGAAATTCAGTTAGAAAAGATAGTACTGGAAGGGTAGGGGGATAAATGACTGAATACTATCATGATTTTAGATACAAATCAACTGTTGTTGTTTTTCAAAGCGTTACAACAGCAAACATGGATAATGGAAGGCCCATGGGCCACAACGCTCCTCGAGTAACTGAAGTCGTGTTGTTGTTTTCTAGAATTTCACCCCTTTATATTCTCATGAAAAATGTGACCACATATTATGGCCCAAACATTCAAATCAATATGGTTATCAATGCCTTGCAGTTATGAAGAAGTTTTTCCCCTGTATATATACATTCAAGTTTAATCCTAGTTATAGCTAATTCTAAGGATTCATTACTTGAAAAGGTAGTCCAATATGCTAAACTGTCACCTGAGTATACTACAGTCCTGTAGAGGATCAATGGAATGGTAAATAATTGTATAATAACTCAAAATAAATGAAATACAAAAAAATTAAAAATTGTCGGGCATCGGAAATGCACAAGCCGAGTTGCGCAAGGAATGGGCATAGAGGGAACCGGCAGAAAAGTTTTCAAGAATTATCAAGCAGGGAGTAAAATTTTGCGTACATAAATTTCAGTCGACTTAAATCCTTTGTGACCTTGACCTTTAACCCTTGACCAAAATCAATAGGCTTCTTTGTCTCATCAAGGGCGATAATCCATCTAAGTTTAATTGAGATCCTATAATTTGTTAAAAAATTATAGTGCAGAAAACAAAATTTTCTCCAAATTCCAGTCTATTTATAGCCAGTGACCTTGACCTTTGACCTAGTGACCCCAGAATCGATAGGCTTCCTCATCTTACTGACGGTGACAATCCATCTAAGTTTGAATGAGATCCTATAATTTGCTCAAGAGCTATGGTGCGGAAATGAAATGTTGATGCGTGCCCGCCTGCCCGCCCAAAGGCATTTCATTAGATCATAAGCCGAGTTCGACTTCATCGCAACTCCGCTAAAAATGAAACACTAGTCAAATAATGTTATTTATTGCCAAGGTATTTGGGATATTATACTGTGGCTCAAACAGGGGGTGAATGAACCTGACAGTATGGAAAGCACATAGTGGAATCAGACTTGTGATGCTGGAAATCTATAGTGATTAATAAACTATACATGTACAAGATCCATAACTATTTTTTTTTTCAGTTTGTGAGGGAGAATCCTCATGTCTCTTTCATCTGTAGACAAATAAACAATGTGTTTTGACCAGAGCAATTTCCAATCCTTTTTGCAGCATAAATTCAACATTGTGGCAACTGGGTTAAACTTTGATAGTGAAGTAATACATGGCAGCACCTTATCCCATGCTCTTAAAATTTCTGTTTGACACACACTCATGACATCCACTCAAACATTACAGAGTGCAGCAAAATTCCATTGTAATAGTGGATTCAAAATGGATAACTGGTACAAAATATGGTACATACTATTCAAAAAGGATAATGAATTTGACATATTGATGTCTTGGAAAAGAAAATTCTGACATCGGGGCTCTAAGCGTTTTCAAACATTGTCATTTGATAAAAGTGTTTTACATTTTTAAAAATAGAGATTAATATGTCTTTACATACATAGGTGAGAAAGTTTCCATTATTCCTAGCCGAAACATACCATGTATGCGCAAAAAATTCATAAACAAATATCACACTACTCACGTAGAAAATGTGGACCTTACCGTCATCAAGCGCAGCGAAACACGCCATTTCGAGATTATAGTCGACGAAAGCTCGGTAACAGTAATGAATAAGGTACACTCATTTTGTATCTATTTTGTGACTTTCTTTATTAAAAGGAACAGTTCTCTAATGTGTAACGTGCAATTACTACGTAATTCAATAACTTGAAGCATGAAGAAGTTTCACTTTGCCACCGGATATAAGAAATTTTATTTCGTATTCCGATCCCAATCGAAAGTTGTTGACTGGGAATGACGTGTTTTAATTCAATCTACATGTAACATCAAGCATTTTTTATATCACATTAAAAAAAACCCAAATATATACACATACACAATGTTGTAGAGTTATTTCTTGTAAATTTTCTGAGGTTTCGCACCATATTCGATATTTCGCGCCACGGTGTCAATAGGGCTTGTGTGCAGTTGTCGTTCGTTTCCCTATCAATGTTTATAGGTGACGCTGCGCTACAAACGACAATTTTCAACCTTATCTTTTATTTTTCTATGTATATCAGTATCAATTTGATCGAAATCTTGTATTCAAATTGATTTGAATACAATATCATTGCATTTATTTACATGTCAATTATCAAAATTAGATTAATTCAGAAAAGTTACATGGATTATTTAATGGCGGATGTTTATAAAAGTTTATGTTGATTTACCTAGGAGTAAATCAGCTGACACAGAACCCCCGCTGACGACCACTATACAAATCAATACAAATTACTGCGCAGAAAAGTGCGTGATGACCCAGGGAGATTGAACATAGTTCAACTCCCAAAAATCTCTCTCTGTCCTCTCCTCGATTCGAGTCCAATTTTATTATTAAATTCGCCGGAACAAACCTATTCTCGGTCACAGTTAAGCTCAGAAATGATTTTCCTTCTCATCCGTCGCTTCAGAGGTCTAAACTCCCTCGCAACAATCCAACAACGGACATATTTTATCGATATTTTGAACATTCCCACCAAGTCCTGACTACCATGTCGTGACGTCACGAAATTGAAGTTTAAACGAAAGTCCTTATTTTTTCCCCAACAGAACTGAATTACTTTTATGTTAGTCCTACATAGCCCCAAAAATTATATTATTCCATAAAATAATTACTATTTTTCACACGCAGTATATTTTATATCTTTAAAAAAATATATGTCCGTATATCTCAAACCGGAAGTTGTTGTAGTAGATGGATCGTCTGAAAATGTTAAACGGTAGGAACCGATTAATAAACAAGTAGTTTACGGACATGGGACTTCGTTTAAGGTGCTGAAAACAATAGATAGGATAATGTCTATTAAAGCGACTTATATCACAAAAGTGATGATGAATAGCGAACTAATCATAAAATGAGACTTGAAGCGAGAGGTGTCTGAAATCTAGTTAGGTACCTTGTGGTATTATTAAGGAGGGGACCCATGTATGAAACAAGTGCCTGTGGGGGAGATCTGTAGCTCTCTGGTCTGTCCCAATATTTTCTTAAAGAGCTATAGATCTGGAGCTATGTTTTAGCTCATCAAATATAGTTTATCAAAAGTCTCGTAATATCATTACATAAATGATTTTTTATCAAGCTTCAATATTATTCGAACTCCATAAACATAACACATGCAAATAATCACTGGAAAGATATTTCAACGGCTGGACTAATGAATAAGATAGCCGAATAGCATCAAGGAAAGCTGAGTTTTCGTTTTCCTCATTACAAGATTAAAAGGTGAAGATAACGAACAGTAATCGATCTCATAACTCCTGTAAGGAATGCAAAATTAAGAGTTGTGTCAATTAGTTGTTTTTTTTACGAGATAGTTATTTCTTTCTCACAAAACAAGATCTTGAATTTACGATAAAAGATCTTGATTTTTTTTTTATCGTTTTCTCATCATCACGAATTTTTTCTCTCGAAAAAACCCCCGAGGTAATGATTTTGTTAGCGGAATAGAGAGAAACGACCGTGATAAAAAAAAAATAGCGCAACAGCATGACGACGTAATGGCTGTACAACCAAGCAATGACAATGGCGCAACCGTAATGGCACGGTGCGCTATAAATAATCGATATTGCTGTATCATAATCGCACTATCTTGTCATCGCATCACGTGTCATTGCGGCTTCGATCTACAAGTGGCGAAAGCAAGTTCATGTCATCGTTTCATATCGCACTATCTCTCCACCGAGTCAATTTCATTGTGGCATCGTGTTACTGCGCCACCAGCCCACAGGGGATTGAACGCGATGACGAAATTCAGCGATGACGATAACAGGGTGATGCATAACAATTTTATGATAACATGAAGGCGGTGACGCAATAGATCATCGTGTCATCGCTAGTGGTCTGTTCTCATTACGGTATCGTACGTCGACAATATGATGGCGCGAGTGGAAATAACGTGGTCCTACCATAATACAGTTCGCATTTTTAGTTCCACTTATAAATTGAAACTGGTTTGATTTCTTTTACATCTTCTAACCAATTTTTAAACCCCTGTACCATGTCTGTTTCATGACGTCATACATGTATCGAGAGCGGAAAAAAAAATCAATCAATAGGCTCGACTCAAATCCTGTAGCTTCTAATTGATTAAAATAACATCAAACCAGCGCTTCATTTTTCAGGGGGAAAGCCGATTTTTTAAAAAATTGATTCTTTTCTTGAAGCGTTGGAGAGCAAGTCGACCAGGGTTGGTTTTAACAAACATATACATGTATTGAAAATCACTGAAATGAAAATATGAAATACTTTATGAGTTCTTTCAATGTAAATGAACGTCAATCAGCCCAATTTGTTGCTTGATATTAAACAAATCATGCCTGGTATCATGGCATGCCCTCTTGAAGTTTAACAAATCAAGAGATTTAAAACATTCTATTCTGAGACATTTAGAAAAGTATTTCATTCCTTGGGAACTTTGGCATTGTTTGCTTTGATTGACTGCAACAACATCAGATTTGAGACAATTGGTTGATGTAGGTGCATTCTATGTCACATGACAAACAGTTTGATATATATGATATAGCATACGTATCGGGACTAAATATTTTGTGGTAAAATTGGTCTAGAGAAACATAGGGTGATTTTGATTTATGTGGATTTTGACTTTGACTGAGGCGGAATTTGACTTTGACTGAGGCGGAATTTGACTTTGACTGGAGGCGGAATTTGACTTTGACTGAGGCGATTTGACTTTGACTGAGGCGGAATTTGACTTTGACTGAGGCGGAATTTGACTTGATTGAGGCGGAATTTGACTCTTGATTTAGGCGGAATTTGACATCGATTTAGGCGGAATTTGACATTGATTGAGGTGGAATTTGACTTTCATTTAGGAGGAATTTAACTTTGACTTAGGCGGAATGGACTTTGATTTAGGCGGAATTTGACTTGAACCTTAAACGCAAGAACATCCGTTACCCGTAAGCCCATCAAAGAGTTGCTATCACGACCTGTTGATGTCAAATATTTTTGATATTCACTGTGTACACAGTGTCAATTTGACAATTTTAGCTCTCGATAATTTTGTTGTTGATGATTCCGAATACCGTTCCTAGGTTCGCGAACATCTGTCATTGATTCATTCGAAGTTTTATTCTCGATTGCGAAAACTGAACAGAAAACGCTCACTTGAATGACTTCATATAAATTGTAAGACATTCAATGAATAGATACTGCAGTAAAATGATAAACATGTAAGATGATGTTTCACATGAAATAAGCAAAATGCCATCACGATTTCGTATCACGCTAGCAATGTATTGTAAAGTTTTGAACCTCCTATACATTTTGTACGACTGTTGCGAGAACCATGCTTTCTCTAGAGTTAGAAGGTGAACATGTTCTTATCTACTGTAGTATTCTTGACATAAAAGAAAATTATCATCCAAAGATAGACTCAAATGTGATTCTGGCGAACAAATCCTAGTAACAACTGGGGGGGGGGGGGGTGTGTGTGTTAAATACCGGGCATGTCTAACTTTTTTTTTTTATTTAATATCAGTGTGTGATAATGAAACGAGGCGACTTTTCATCATCACCACGCGGTCAAGAGCAGTTCAATAAATGTCATTCTGTTATTCCCAGACTTTCAGACATGCATACTTATTCATTTTAACTGACCTTTGAAATGTTATGTGTCATCGTTAATAATAATTTTCTCTGCCAACGCTCGTTTAGGTCACCCGAGTCATTCGGGTGATGTAATGGTATTGGTCTGTGTTCGTCGTTGTTCGTCCTCCGTCGTGCGTTAACAAATGACCATTTTAACTTTTATACGTGTCCTTCCAATTCTATTCAAATTTGGTATGAAGCCTCTTTGGGACAAGGGGACACAAATTGTACATTTCACGACTCCTGCACCCCTGAGGTCTTGAGAACGGGACAAAAACTGCCAAAAATTGATCATTACAAAAAAATCTTCACTACAACTGCACTTCTCTAAATGCATAGTCATGTGGAGGAGGAAGGCCTCTAACAAAATCATCAATTTCATGATCCCTTGGGTAGAATTTCTGACTCCAGGGTGGGGGCAAACTTGGCACATACTTGCTTATGTGTAAAACTTTTAAATGTCATCTTTAATGCTACTGATACTAAATTAAAACTAAAGAGAAAAGGTCACCCTTTACCAAAATCATAAAATTTTATAATCCCTGTGGTAGGAGTTTTAGTGCCAGGAATAAAACCCCTCTACTTTAAACTGTGAAATCCACCCCACCCCCCCACCCCGAGTCAGGGCCAGGCTCCAGGGCCAATACAATAACAATATATAGTAAAATGTTAAAAAGTATTGATTCTTAAAAAAATATTTGCCTCTAATATTACTATGTAAATGGAAAATAAATTGCAAGCTTTATCGTAATGTACAGCAAGTCTCCTATGTAATGTACACACTTGTGAATGTTTCGTGCCACCCCCACCCCACCCCCACCCCCCATCAGCCCCTCCCCTCGTAGGGATTCAGATTTCGGGGAGGGGCCAATATATAAAATGATGTAGTAATATGTATTAAAATTTAGAAAATCTTCAAACTTCCTCCACAAATTATGAGAGATATACAGAAATTGAGAATACATGCTTATATTGCACATAACTCTCTCATCTTCAATTGTAAAACTGACTGACTCTTCCTGAGACCTCTTCAGAGGAGAGGTCAAAACTTCATTACCATTTTTGTAAAATAATTAATGTTGAGAAAATATTCTATTTCGGAAGAAGTGGAAAATAAATTGAATGCTTAATATTATCACATCCCTTGCCAGTGAACCTCGAGAGGAATATTGATGTTGTTTCATAACAATACGGAAGTTCCGATTTCCCCAATAGTTATTTCCCTTTGTCGAACTCTTCCGTAAATTATGACGTAAAATATGATGACAGTGGGTACATTTGCTAATTACTATCGTTGTATTATTTCTTAAAAGATGATATCCAGAGTTCTGAGACCATCCTATCTCAGGGAAAAGGCAACTTTAGTGAGTTGATGAGCATTGGATAACAAAATGGCTCAAACAAATATTGTTAATTGCCATCTTTCTTTGATAAAAGCGTCACTCGTGTAGAAGAGGAAACGAATAATGATTCAATAGTCAATTTGATGATCTTATTCAAACAAATTATGCTTGATATGGCCAGAATATGCATATCAGTGATTGATATAAACAAAAGTTACGCTTTTATTACATTAATCGTACGTAATCGTTATGTACAATGCCAGTCTACGATATAATGTATACATTGTGTACCTACCATACGTCATAAAATGCGAAAGAGTTCGACAAAGGGAAATAACTTTTGGGTAACTCGGAACTTGCGTATTGTTGTTTGGTTTTCAGCGCTTGCCTGGTATTGCGGGTACCTATTTCATGACCCACTTAATTTATCCATATACCGGGGTATTGCCCAAGAAATGAGCTCAAAGATTGGGATGCGTATTGTTTTTGTCTGGTATGTCTGTCAAACCCTAACCTTGGCTTTGAGTTTTAAACTGTAAGAGATAGAGACTTCTTTAAAGCTTGCCTGAATTTCCCTCTGGCTCAGTGGGTCAAATGGCGTTTTACCAAAAATAAATACTCTAAAATTTTGAAAATAAGCTATAGTTTATTTTCAAAAGTTTTGGTAAAGAAATAGGTGCTTATTTTCAAAACATGCTTATTATCAAACTCTAGCTTATTTTCAAGATTACATTTTTGTAAGAAACAAACGAAAAATCGAAATGGAGTTTTAAAAAAAATCGTAACAGTCAGGTATCTGTATACGTGATTAAACAATGCATGAGTTTCGTTCACAGGAACACATTGCTGATTTATAGATCAGGCTTAAAATAAAAATTGATTTGTTTGATGTACTCCGACCGACCCGTGAAATTTGCCCCGACCCGATCATTTTTTCCGCACTTTGGAAATTTCATTTTTTTTATTTGCTCCCTAGAAAATAGACATTCTTCGAATTCGTATTAAACTTGATGCCATTTTTTTCTTATTTGGACTAGTTGATTTTCAGAATTCTTGTTATCAAAATCTCCTTAGGGCGTCTTTCGGTTCTACTTTCACTTTGATAATGACCATTTGTTAATCCGGGAACTTTTGTACACTTTTCTATGTGAACGATCAAATATACCGCATCACAGCTGCAAATCACCACATTACCTACCAACAAGATAGAACAAGGAGCTACGAACTCCCCCGTCGAGGCCTGATCGTATTTATGTACAAAAGTTTCAAAGCCATGTTATTTAAAGAAAAAATCATGTGGGGTAGCGCACCAAAATGATGGCGGACCACGAGTCGGCGTTTAAGTTGATGGTCTATATTTCTGAAAAGGCACGCATATTATTTTGATATGGGATTATTTAAATGTTATGACGATTTAATAGGTGAACAGCATTTTTACTTTGCTCTTAAACTGAGACACACGAATGGAACACGATCGTCACAACAATTTGAACGATGCGGGGAAGTCGGCATTAAAATTATATTGGGTAATATTAAAACTTATTGTAAATTGCTGTCATCATGCAATTCACTTGGATATTCATGGATGACATTAAAGTGTTTAAGTGATTTCTATTATGAATATCGGAATCGACCGGTGGTAATAAAAAGGGGTGTTAATTTATTTATTAACAACTGTAGAGGTCCTAATCCGTGACGAATGCAAAACGTCCTGGGTAAATTTCAGGAGACATTAGAAGATTTACGTGTATTATATACAATGTGTACAAAATGAATGTTCTAAACTCTATTCTGTTTGGCAGCGTTATGTGTTTAATGAAAACATATGAAAATTTGTAAATCTGATTTTTCAAACAAAAACAAAAAAATACCGACCTACCTACCCGACTTGAAAAATGTGGGTCGGAGTACATCAAACAAATGTTTTTTTAATGATGGCCTCACATTGTGATATTTTACACGTTCATGTTCGAATCAAATTCATGTGAGAGGTAAATATTGAAATTCATAAATTAGTCTGATTTGTCTCTTATTCATAACAAGATTGCTACGCGTAGCCATATGTCCCCCACCGCCACAAAAAAAAAAAAGGTGAAGCAGGAAAGTCCCATAACTCCTGTAACATTTGTAGAATCAAAATTGCAGTGAGATATGATCAATTATGTACATGTATTGTGACTAACACTCCTGCAAAATTTGAACAAAATCCGTACAGCGGTCTCTGAGGAGTTGCATCCACAAACTGTTCAAGAATATGGTGTAGCATGTACAAATTCAACAAAGCCCCATAACTCCTGTACAATTTGTCGAATCAAAATGGTGGCGCAATATGATCAACTACATATGGTGACTAACAATCCTACAACAATTGAACAAAACCTGTGGAGCAGTCTCTAAGGAGTTGCGTCCACAAAGTGTTCCTATAGTGTAGAATGTACAAATTCAACAAAGTCCCATAATTTTAACTTCTGTAATTTGTCGAATTATAATAGCGGCGCAATATGATGGCAGATGGTGACTAGCAATCCTACAAAATTTAAACGAAATCTGTTGAGCGGTGTCGGAGGAATTGCGTCCACAAAGTCAAGTGGGACGGACGCACGGACACAGGTTTTTCAATGTTCCCTTCCGTGTGGTGGTGGGGGACAAGTTGCAAAAAAGGGTGGCTTATTTTTAAGTCCCGCTTATTATCAAAACCAAAATAAACTCAAAATTCTAAGGTAAAAAACCCATTAAAGTTTGGACTTACATTAATATTAGCACCATGGATTTGTTTGATTAAAATCTTGTACGAGTTTGCTCCAGGGATCCTTGAGTCAAACAGTGTGGCTTCCATTACTAAAAATAGATTTTATATTGCTTCTCAGCTATAACTTAAGAAAGGTTTGGAATTAGATGTTCATATCTACAAGACGGGCTGGAGTAATGGAAAGGTCATCCCTTTGAGGTTTCTGGTCAAAGAACGTGGCACACGTTACTAAAATATATATCAGCACTTGGCTTAATTGTAATACTGCAGCACTCCGTGGGGAAATGGGATATACTTAAGAGCTAAAGATCCATTCCAAGTACAAATCTTCGATTTACAGCGCACCTTTCAGCGCAATCTGTAGTTATGATAAGTATGTAAAGAACGGTCTGACAATTAGTATCGAACACGTCAGATAGCGTGCGACCAAACGACAATTTGTAATTACAAATACAATCATTATAACGATCACAGACAGCGTGCGACCAAACGACAATTTGTAATTACAAATACAATCATTATAACGATCATAGAATTTGCAAAATGCTGACTTTTAACGGAACTGTTGAAACCTCTGTAACACAAATTTATTTGTCAGTAGGATGCCTCGGTTTAAAAAAAAAAATTATCATACGCAGAACATGCTTTCGCATATCGAATCAGCAGGGAAACATAAACAATAAATGTAGGTGATAATGGAATTTTCCTACATAAATATGGAAAGTTGAGGGTAGAAAAGCTGAAATCATTCCGTTTATCATGAAGTTGAGTTGTTAGTTTGCTGTTAATGTCTATGTTTAGTAAAACATCCAAATATGAAAACAGAAATGGAAGATTCCATGGTGTCTTATTTTGAGTTCACTGGGGTATCTCGTGTAAAGTAAGCATTTCGCAAATTATATGGTCGTTATAATGATCTATTTGCAAAAATGACTCGTCATTAGGTCGAATGTTGTCTGATGTGCTGCAAACCAATCTTTATTCCGTTCTTTTACATACCGATCTTGACTACGGATTACTCAGTTTATCTGATCAATATATGGGGCCCACAACGGGTGTGACCAGTCAACAGCGGATGTTTACTCCTCTTAGGCACCTGATGCCACCTCTGGTGCGTCCAGGGGTCCGTGTTTGTCCTACTCTTTATTTGTATTCTTTATAGGATTTATCAGATGCAGATCTGTAGCTCTATTGTACCGGCCCACTATTTTCCTAGAGAGCTACAGATCCGCAGCTAAGAATTTATGAGATTGATCACTGCTCGTAATCTTCATTTCTTCATCAAACTAACATGACGTCATCGATAAACTATAAAGGTTCCTTTTCTCATATGATGTATCATACCAGTTTTGGTTACCATTGCCCATTTAAATTCCAAGAAGTTGAATTTTTTTTAAATGACCAAATATAAACCAACACACCAATTATACTATGTACATTATATCATGACTCATATGGACTAAAATGAAGTGAGTGTTTACTGATGGGTATAGATTTTTCTTCTCACTCGCAGACTCGAACGATTTCATATTGTTTAAACTTTGATTGAACTTAGTTTGTCACATCTTCTGAAGAAAGCAAAGACATATATTAAAATGACATAACATTTTACTTAATGATATTTAACTTTTTGAATTAAAACAAAGTTCAATGACTACATGATTCATACTGAATATCAAATTCTCTCTCTCTCTCTCTCTCTCTCTCTCTCTCTCTCTCTCTCTCTCTCTCTCTCTCTCTCTCTCTCTCTCTCTCTCAGGTGTTCAGTCCCTTTACAGGTACAGCAGATACCTTTTAGGTAGAGTTCAGCATCTGCACGTCTGTCGTGATGTGTCAGGACATTTGCGAACATTCCACACTGTGGGGTGGGCATCTTGTAAATCACTTGCTGGGGAAAATCGTACTCGTACTTGTAGGTCCTATATTTGACCTAAAACATTTTTCAGGTCAAACAAAATTCTATAATTAATACACCTGGTAATTAAATAGTAAACTCACAAACATTTGTGGTCAATAAAAACGGTGCTAATTGAAACACATTGGGTTCATAATGAGGATCAATACCTATTTTTGATGCAGCACATGACTGTTTCTTATCAGTGATAAAACAATCGCGAACTTATTCTGGAGCTGCCAAATACAGAAATGTGACTTTTTGCCTCGTTTTGAATGTATAAGATACTAAATTAATCAGAATAATGTACAGAGTTTGGGACAGAGAATTCTTTTTACCTGTGTGATTATATCATTTACGTAAAACTGTCATTAAATTTGGTCTACCATACTTATCATCGGTATTATTCCCCCATTTCGAATTGCCAATCGAAACCGAAAAATATTGCATGACAATTACTGTAACAAACATATCCGATCCAGTTTAATTTCATTTCTAAATCTAAAACTGTGAGATTAATTATAGAGAAAACATATTCCACATTTCTATTTTGCAGGGAAACACAGTCTATAATGCATATTACTATTACTTGTTAAGTTTGTCACTGACTGTCTATAGAAATTTCGCCTCGCCTTCTATGGATTTTAACAACTGATTAATTTCTGTAGACCGTCAGTAACAAACCTAATAAGTATTTTGGTTTGTCGAGGAACACTACATCTAATATGTAAATATGGTATGTACACGAAAGAGATACAATTAAAAAGACGTTCCGGACGCCATGTTGCAATCTAAATGCTATCCCCGTCTAACGATTCACGCTATGTCATTGGATACGACGCGTCACATGATTTTCGTATAAATTTCATTAAAAGGTGAGTAGCAAAATTCAATATGATAATGGTTTTATTTTGTCAAGGAGCATACCATAAAAGACATTTTATATATTTCGTAATGTTTTAAAACAAATCCGAATATTACCGTATATGGACAATAGAAACATTGTCGGCAGTCACGTGACGCGTTGTATGCATACACTAATCTACTGGTAGACAGCGCTACTAAAATACGTAGATTCAATAATTTATTATTGCTAACACATGATTCAGAATAAAGTCAACAGAATATGTTATACTAACACTTACCTGTTTAATTTAAATTTGGTTATAAAGTATTGTCAGGGGTATATAGTGGAAGACGGTATATTACATAATAAAAAGTACCTGACGATTGTAAAAATAAATAAATATATAATACCTCTACATATATAAATTAATTCTATTAAAAGGATTAGTCATTGTTGTGGAAACATTCCTTTCTACCCCGTAGAGAACTTTTGATAAACTTCTTACTACTAATTCATGAACTTTTAGATGTGTTACAAGTCAAGTATTCATAGTCCTTTGTTGTTGAATACGTAATAAATGTTTAATGCTGCTGTGTCTTTAAAACTTAACCACATGGGTTTTTTTTATGGGGAAAGGTTGGGCAAACACTCACTGTCCCGAGAATAGAGGATGATCCACAATCCACAATCACTTCCTAAATTGGAAATGGTCGTCACAGTTTAACGCGTTCGAGCTATCTTTCGATGGAAGAGACACAACTCTACCTGAGTCACCAAGACCATGTGTGACCCCTTATAAATTTAAAGTGGATCAAATTTCTTATTGATAAAGAATAAATAATTGGTACACGTGTGAAATCATAATCAACAAAAGACGGGTTCTGAATAAATATCGATAGATTTTAATAGAATCATTTTTAAAAATTGTGTCTATGGCTTTATTCAAATGACTGCAGCGCATCTACTCGTTGTACTTGCTTATACTTGAATGCCACTCGCATGTAATTTTATTCCTGTTCAATATTTGATATTGTTTTACACACTCACCCAACAATTATATTCCTCCTCTCCATCTTTTGATTTTGTAATCAGGTAATTCTCAAAAAGAGAACTGGTGTTGTAAATGTATTGCAGGCACTGGTACTCTGCAGAGAGAAAATGTCACATATACGAGTATATATTTAAACCAATATGTTAGTCTATAAAACGCAGATCATATATCACTATATAGGCCATACAACACTGAAACATAAAACGTGCATGCATTCACCAAAAAAAAAAAAATCAACAAAAACAACAAACAAAAAACCACCCAAAACAAACCTTTATATCAATATCATATGTGTGTACAGTGTATATGTTAGTATAGATTATAAATGTCTGAAAATAAAACATTAAAATAGAAATGAAAACATTATATCAGGATGTGTTCGTCAGGACATTAATACATTCACTGGTTGTTTTTTTTAACCTAGAAAGTTTATTTAGTCAGAAAATCAAACCAAATTTTGTTTACATGGTCATTGGTGTACTAAGATTGTTTGATAACAGACAAACTCCGGACCATCTTTTTGCCCATCAGAATACAAGTTACCATGACAAAGCGCTGATGTTCAACATGTCAAAGAGAAGACAATACGTATTATATTTACTTCTTATTATTTTCATTCATTCATCGCGCACACAATACATTTCAAAGCATCATTAAACAGAAAACGCTATGTTATGTGGTGAAGGGAAGATGGAAATGAAATATGCAATGGTGGACAAGAGCAAAATACTAGCCAAAGAATGAGAGCCGAGACAGAATTGGATGTAGCAATAAAACATTGTAAAAGATGCTCCTATATGTTTTTTTCCGAATAGAATACATTTCACCGCTTGTTATGTTTTTTTCAAAAACTTTATAAAAGCCTTAGAACCAGTATCTCTGGTTGAGAATACGTATCACGTATTTTTCCAAGTAAAATACTGTTTAGAGGCATGCTGGTGTTTTCATTATAAACTCTAAAACCTGTAAATGGTTGACATTGTTCCCTTTCCACATTTATATCATACAATTGTCGAAGAAAAACGCTTTTCATGGATACAGACATTAATATTCTTTCAAAATTTAGGTCTCCCATTCCCTCAGTTCTTGTCAGTACTAAATGATATTGTGATTTTAAAAACTAACAATTCAAGTGTGGCAGTAGATGAACATTTTAAGATAAGAGGTCCATGAACCACAACGCTCACCTCAATAACCTTGGGCCTGTTGTTCTTTAAAAGATCATTTATCCCATGACAAATGTTGCCCCCATTTTATGACTCTAATCTAGTCCCATTAGCGTTGTGACTTAATGGAACTTAAATCCACACAATATGAGGATGTCTCAAACCCAATGTGACTAGCAAGACCCTGTCATTCTGTCCAGTAAGTTTTAAAAATGATTCTAAAGACCCTCCTAAATTAACGTATTATGTAAAATTTTATCTGTGATTTTATCCCCACCCTAAACCCGGGGTTCATGGAAAACAAGAGTCCCACGGGCCTTATACGTCACTTGTCAGAGTATCAGTTAAAAGTATCACTAGCCCCAAGGGCTATGAAATCTATAACAATTTTTTAAAGCTAATTCTAATATTCAGCAGCAGTATAAAAACAGGATGTGTTCTTAAAACACAAATGTCCCCGAAAGTGCCCATACTGATGAAAGACTTAACATAATACAACATATGTTATAAAATATTAATACTTTATGACTATTTTGGACTCGCCCTGGGGTCAGAACCCTGGCGGTTTAATTTTGGCACACGTGTAAATCCCTCTCTGCTTTTCCTAAATATGTATTTAGTTTATATAAAGGTCTGCAGAATTAAAGAAGTCTTTCAACTGATAAAGACAATATTCACTTTGATAATTTTGGCCCCACCCTGGAACCAAAATTCCTAATCATGAAATTCAAAATATTTGCAAAGGGCACCTGTTCCTTCTAAATATCCATTTACTTTGAATTTAATATCAATAGCACTAAAGATGATGTTATTTAAGTGGTTTTTGTTGTTGTTTTTGTTGTTGTTTTATTTTATTTTTTTTTTATTTTTTTTTTTTATACATATAAACACTATATGCCAAGTTTGGCCCCGCCCTGGAATCAGAACCCCTACCCCGGAGATCATGAAATTTATAATTTTGGTAAAGGCCGTCTTGCTCTACATCACAATGCATTTACTTTTTCTTACAGATGTGCAGTTGTAAAGAATAATATTTTTGAAAATTGATCAATCTCCCCCCCCCCCCATTTTTTTTAGGCCCCGGGGGTGCAGGAGTCTTGAGATCTACAATTTATGTTCCCTTGTCCCAAAAATGCTTTTAATGACTATGACCAATTTGGTCCCACCCTGGAACCAAATCCCCTACCCTGGGATAATGAAATCCCCTACCCTGGGATAATGAAATCCCCTACCCCTGGGATAATGAAATTTACAGTTTTGGTAAAGGGATATCTTCTCCTTCTAAATATCCATTTAGTTTTCATTCAGTATTAATAGCATTGACGAAAATTCTATTTAAATATTTTACTGATAAACACTATATGCCATTATGGCCCTGCTCTGAAGTCAGAACCTCTACCCTGGGGATTATGATTTACAATTTCGTAGAGACCGTTCTGCTGTACATGATTATGCATTTAGTTTTGCTTACAGATGTACGGTTGTAATAAAAAGATTTTTGAAAATTGATTAATATTTGGCAATCTTTGCCCCACCCCTACGGACCCTGGAATGCAGGAACCCTGAAATTTACAAGTAATGCCCCCTTTGTCTCAAAAACGCTTCATACCTAATTTGAAAAGAAATACATATGTAGTAGTTATCAAGAAGTTTAGAATGTTCAATTGTTAACGCATGAGGCACGACGACGGTGACTCAGGTGACCTAAACATCTGAATTCAGAACATTTGCATATTGATATGATTTAGTGACTGTGTGGCCCTGCTACTTTTAAATTTTGTTTTCACATTTCCTATATATACATGTAGTCTCATAAATTACTGACATATAAGTATCTCCACATACCTAGTGTATTTTACTGTTATTTTAATTTAAAAAACACACTAGAATAACTCGTCAATACACCGGTTTCGAGATACGTCCATGTTATTTTCCTTTGGAGAACTCGTACATAATAAGGCGTGAAAAAATTTGTTTACATGCGGGAGTGGGACAAATTTTCAGCCTTGCTTAAGTGAATCTGCCCAGGAAATTTTTCATACGCATTTTAATCACCCAAATCACCCAAATTCGACCGATACATAATCTAAGTAAATAATAAGTATTCAGAGAGTAATTAAATACATGGAATTCTTATTATATCACGTTATTTCGTGGCTCGTACGTATCATATCCAGGAAATTAAATGCAAATATGACATCGTGTTTAGGTTTCCACTTTAGTAAAATATGTCTTTCAATAGTATTTTGTATTTCCTACATTTACATATTCAAAGAGAAGCCGCTTTTAATACATTTCATTGTCTTCCTCACGGACTATATAGGTCCACATTGTCCCACTTCGGCATTAAAAGTACCACTATATGCACCTCCTACACAGAAGAGCTCTTATCTCGTATTAAACTGGCGTATTTCGGGAGATAACATATTGCGCCATGGAAGTCAGCATTTGAACGGAAAATTTGGTGATAGGTTTTATTATGGAATTTGCATACCTATACGGTAAGTAATTCAGCATTGATAGTGATACAGAGTTTGTTTAATACATGTAGTTAAATAACTCATTTGAAGCATGTGGCATTGTCACTTAGGTGCACATCAATTGCTAGAACCGACCGAAGTTGAATGTAAATTAATTTCCAGACATGGACTTTAAAGGACTACTCAGAGATTCGGTGAATCCAAATATCCAGCCGAGCCGAGATTAAGCTAAGGTGAACTAAAACGAGATCAGCGAATTAGAAAAAAGGCTCAATAGGTATTTTTTGTTTGGCTTGATTTGGCCAAATTTCCCCGAAAATGATAGCACGTTTCCATAAATCAAATGTGGTTATGAGGCGATCTAACTATGTTTTAAAGTTTTTTGGTTACTGTGTAGTCTTGAACACTAAATAATACACCTGAAGAATTAATTTCGTACAAAAATTGAGCTGAGAAGCTCACCTGAGACTTATTGTCTCAGGTAACCTAAAATTACTATTTCTGTTTGACTAAATAGATAAAACAGTGAATCACCAAGCAGTATCGATGTTAATATCAAATCAGTACAAAAATACATGCAGATGAAATAGAATTATTGATAGTCTACTGACATTTTCAAAGAAAATATTAACTGATACAAACTGGAACTTACAAGTATATGGTATTATTTTGGAGTATTTATCATTGATTTTACCACAAAACAGACGTAAACGTCACGGCATCGTATTTATGGTACTTTGTCAGATGAGAGAGAGAGAGAGAGAGAGAGAGAGAGAGAGAGAGAGAGAGAGAGAGAACCACAACAATCAAATGAAAAGCTGACACTGAAGAAGAATCCTTTAGAAAGTTTTCATGCGATGGACATGGATGTAACAACTCACAGTGGAGGAGCAGTCAGTTATAACAATAGGTCAAAAACACTTTATAATTACTTTTATTCAAATGTTCATAGAGAGTGGGGATTTTATTTAACATATCCACATGCTCTGAGTTCATGACCTACAGAAAACCTGCACAGTATACAAGTGAAGAAACCTACTCTTAGCTCCGTGGATCCCGCGACAGTTTTTGCCGTGAACCGTTAACGTGGCCACTGTATTACAAGTATCTGGGTCTATGTCTGAGACCATCCCTATACACTGCTGTCCTCCATAGGTTCCATTAAACATGAATCGTCCATCAAAACCACAGTAAGTTTCGAACAGTAAACCGCCATCATCTGGAAATCATTAAATTCTATATCGTTATATTATCTCATATATGAAGCTTTGCAATAAAAAGTTCACACAGATAAAACCTTGACAATCCAAATTTGCTCGATGGTAGCCCCCTCCCCCATATATTTCAAGGACAAGTTATTCGCATCAGTGAAGAAAATGTCATGTGTTTATCAGACTTCCGTTATCAAAGTAACCTTTCCCATTCCCTTATATGAGAAAGAAATCCGTGTCGCACCAACACTGAAGAGAAAACAGCTGCAGAGCGATCTGTAGAGTCTTCTAAAGGACCGATCAATATGAGTGATATCATCAGATAGGTCTGATCGAGACGTCAGGACTTTCCTTACTTTGTCTATTTATAGGAATTTAGAGTTATCTATCTTGACTTCCATTTTAGGAAAATTGTCGATGCATACAGTCAACCCAAACTTCCGTCAGAGTTAGTTTGCACGCAAAGATCTATGGGTAGTATGACAATCAACCATCTATCAATTTGTTGGTTTTATTCATGTTACACATTCATTTTTGTGTAAATCACATTAAGACATAGGGACCATTCCTTTATTGTATATGGTGCCTGTTGTCCATCATTTATGGCAGTTAAGAAAACAGTAATGATACAGATTGATGCACTTTAATTTCCGAACAAGCTGTCAGCAACGACAAAATGCCGCTCTGGGAGCAGAAGCTTCACTGATGACAAGACTCTTGTAAAACTTCTAATAATGATTTCGACAATTCCGGTTTAATAAAATATTCAGTTGATAAAGATGCAGTTGTTTCAATAGGTCATCTCGGATGGCGCCGATATGATAGTGTAATTATATCTTGTGGCCTTATTTGTTTGCCATCTTTTTGCTTTGGGTTTATTTTGATGCTTTTGATTTGTCATCTTATAGTGTAGCATTATTTTTGTTATTTCGTCTTCTTTGGGGGTGGGGGTTCAGACTTTGAGTCATTTACTAGTAGCTTAGCCTTTGCAGGTACTTTGATATAGAATTGTATTTAAAGATTTCTTTCATTATTTGTTAATCATTTAATTTTACATGTTACACGCTTTTTCATTGGTTGAAAAATTATTGGAATATCGTATGCAAAGGGGGAAAAAATAAATGGCCAGAACTACTTTCTATTGGAATGTTGGGGATTCCTCTGGATGCTACGTATTTACATATATATTAGGGAATCCTGAAAAGAAAAAGTTAACAGTTCCACCGATCTATATAAATTTATTAAACAACAAGATGTGTTTGTGAAACACAAATGCCCCCGATAATGGCCAATTCCGAAGATGGCCAAGGTCACAAGGACAAATATCTTAGTAGCAGTAGAAAGATCTTGTCACAAGAAATGCTCATGAACAATATGAAAGCTCTAATATTTACCATTTAGAAGTTATGACCAATGTAAAGAAAAATTAAAAGTAGGTCAAATGTCAAGGTCAAAAGGTTTAGTACCAACGGAAAGGTCTTGTCACAAGGAATACTCGTGTGAAATATCAAAGCCCTAACACTTACTGTTCAAAAGTTATTAGCAAGGTTAAAGTTTTCAAAAAGTTGGTCAAATGTCAAGGTCAAAAGGTTTAGTACCAACGGAAAGGTCTTGTCACAAGGAATTCTCATGTGAAATATTAAAGCTCTATCACTTACTGTTCAAAAGTCATTAGCAAGGTTAAAGTTTCAGGCAGAATGACGGATGACGGAATGACAGACAGGACAAAAACAATATGACCCCCCGATCTTCGATCTTGGGGGCATAAAAACAAACAAATATCAATTATAAATAATATTTAATTATGCAAAATGAAATAAACATGGCTATTTGTGGACACCCCCCCCCAAAAAAAACCCCAACAACATACGTCTGCTTCTGCAATTCCGGGCTGAGAGTTAAATGTATTCAACCGGGGATGACAATAGTCCAGTTTGCACCTTGCGACAACTTCCTTCATGTCACAAACCCTACGCGCAATGATGGAGTTTTCCGTCTTTTTTTTCGTGGTATACCTCCATCCAACGAAAAAATAATAAATTCATTCCTTAAAGTAATAAATGAGTTTTCAATCTAAGTCACTCTTATGTTTTTATTCAGATATCAGACGACTGCAAGCAAAAACAAGCTCCTGTGAGCAGGGAGTTGGGTAATAGAAGCTTGTAATTGTAAATGCAGTTGTTTCAATGGCTCATGAGCATTACTCTTATCAGCTTGTAAACATAAATGTAGTTATTTCAATGACTCATGAGCATTCTTCTTATCATTCCCCTTCACTTTGGACTATCTGGTACCGTATAACGTGAATGAATACACAACATATATGCACACCACGAGTCCAGAAAGCGCAAAGGAACAACAGTTGAAACGCTTCACATTGAATTTTACATGGAAAGGTAAAGAAGAGGCCTACAGGCCTTATCGGTCACCTGAGTATTAGTTAAAGGTATCATTAAGCCCAAGGGCTACGGAATCTATAATGATCTATAATAATTTCCTGTTCTGCATTTGAACAACATGACACTGTATTTACATGTAACTATGTGTTACGTAATCACCTCTTTCTTGACTTACATATGTACCGTACAGGTAACGTACTTGTTACGTTTATTTTGGACTTTCCCCAGTCAGAGCCCCTGCCATGGGGTCAGGAAATTCAAAATTTTGGTAGAGGCCTTCCATATCTTCTTTAAAAATGCATTCAGTATTTATGCAATATCTAGGAAAACTTTTAAAAAGTGTCAATATTATCCAACCATTTTGGCCCCGCCCTAGTGTCAGAACACCGATTCCCGTGATCGCCGATAAAGACGTTCCTACAAAAGGCAATGAATTTTACAATTTAAGACGGGGATATTGCGTACACTATAAACATGCATTCTGTATACCTCTCGGCATTCAGATGGTGGACTTTTCTGTTCTTTCTAAATATCCATTTTAGTTTTATCTAGTGTCAGTAAAATTATAGAAGTTCATTGAATGCAATGGACACTAACAGTATATCACCATATTGACCCCGCCCTTGACTTGGGACCTCCACCTCTGGGGTTGCAAATTTCACAATTTTTGTACATTCCTTTCTGTCTTTCCTAAATATGCATTTAGGTTTCACATAGTATCAGCAAAATTAAAGAACTCTGTATATAATATTTATATGACCGTTTTGTTTTGGTCCCATTCTGGTACCAAAATCCCCACACTTAGGATCATGTAATTTACAATTTTGGTAAAGGGCTACCTGTTCCTTCTACATTGTTTCAATTTGATATCAATAACTTAAGTTATTTAAATGTTTCACACATAACAATATGTATCAAGTTTGGCCAGCCAGAGTCAGAACCTTTAAGCCAGAGATCATGAATTTAAAATGTTGGTAGAGGCATCCCTGCCATATATGAATATGTATTTAGTTGGGTTTTTTTCACAGATATGCAGTTGTGGAGAATTTTTTAATTGATCAATTTTTGGCAGTTTTTACCCCGTCCCTAAGGTTCCGGAGTGTGGAATTTATATCCCCTTGGTCCCAAAGATGCTTCATACCAAATTTGAAAAAAATTGGAAGGGAGTTATCAACAAGAAGTTCATACGACGACGACCGCAGACCAACAACAATAAATTGTTCATATAGTGAAAGACAATGAGTCGCAACATAATAAGACATCCATCATTACTGAATTAACTGTCAGTGGAAAGAGAAGATACTGGTTACATAGTTCGGACGGCCGAAAAATAAATAACATAATAGTTGAAATCCTTTAACGACATGCAAGGTGTAAAACAGATATTCAGCTGGTATTCATATTTCTCAAATCAATACATAATAGGTCTGCTCAAACTCAACTATAATCTCTCAAAGTAAGTCTACAGAATTTATTACCCTAAATGGAGACTGGGTCATGAAAATCTGTCACAAGGATGCCAAGCAAACATGTTAAAGATATATTTGTTCACCGTTGTACAGCGTCAGAGATGGGCATTTCCCGCTCTTGAGACAAATCTATTTAAAGAATACGAAACAAATGGTATTCCATCCACTGTAAGGAGGACCTATGAGCTTTAATGGCTTTGATATTCATACAAAAGACTAGTGAGACCGAAGGCATCTTTTAGACAGGGAATTGAAGGTTTCAATCGATTTCCAGCATCACTTTCATCATGTTTTTGGACCGACTTTATTTTAAAATTATAACCCAACTCAATGAAAGCAATTTGATAACACCAAAAGTGTTAAAAAGATATCTCGATGATACTACAAAACACACAGAGGAAATAGAAGATACGGTATAATTGGAGAAGCAGCGCTAGCATTTTACTACCACACATGAAACACTTAACCTTAATGTCAAAACAAAGAATTACTTTCCTTCAGGAAAAGTAAGAGAATTGTCGGAACCGTAGAAAACCAAGAGTAACGTCCAATGTCATATTACTTTGAAAAGAAAACAATTTCATCGATTATCAACAGTTAAGAAGAAAGGATGTTTACCACAGAAAGGTCAAATAATATTAAAAACGCATTCTGAAATTGTTGTCACTTTTTGCTGCCATCAACTGATGGCGTCAATAGAACTCAATAGGCCATCGCACGGACAGGAATCACCTGTTTCCAGGAGACTGTCACCTGACATCTTCGGGAAAAAAAATCCTTAAATATGAAATATTTTTTCTTGGAAAACGAAAAAAAATGAGGGCCAATTACTACTTTAATAGCAATGTACCCTCTTTCATGCAAATATTTGGCACATATAATTGAAAGAAATGACTCAATGGTTGTTTTTCAATCTTGAGACCTACATATAAGAGTTTTCCTGGCGCTGCTACGGTAGGTGTCCAGCAGTGGGTATTCGTCGTCCTTGAATTGGCAAAGCGTTTCATAAGGCTGGTTTTCTCGAACACTGGGACCTAAATACACACATACATGACAGCTTTAAAGGACACATCTCATGTTTTCAAAGTATACAAAATTACATATATTTTGTCTTCTTTATGCTTATAGTAATTAATTCCATTAGTTCGTTCGCCGAAATTTTGCGATAATTAACCACAATACAGACTTAAATCTAAGCCCCGATTTCAAAAAGTCTAGTTAATTAGTTTAGTCACGTGGTACAGTGACGTCACATGCGCCCTTCGGATTGTGAAAGTACTACGAGATATTATTAAAAATTCAACTTTTAGGGGCCTAATTTATTTAACATGGGCAACATTTAAATCGATGTTGACAAATTTCCCCAAGTCTTATATGTTTTCGCCACCAGTGCATACAAATAGCGATGTAAATACCCAAATATAGCGAAGAAAGCGAGTATGAAATCGGCAATATTGCGATTAAATAATGCAGTGGCAGATTTATGGGGGGCGCAGCCGCCCCCCCCCCCCCATTTAAAATTTTCAAATTTAAGGTAAATCGTGGTGTCTTGTTTAGAAAAATGTATTAAACGACAAAAGAAGCAGTGATTCCTTCCACTCCCGGAGAATTAAATGAAAAAATCTTTTGATTTCTTGAATTATTTCTTTGGGAGAACTTAATTTTTTAATTTTTGCGTCATTTTATTAATTTCACCTTATTAGAAATCATAGAAAATAGTACAAATGACTAAATAGGAGACATATTTCAAGCCCTATAAAATCTGTAAAATCCAGGAGCCTCAAGGCGGCCCCTCATAAAGAGGCGCCCCCCCCCCCCCCCCCGTAACCGCAATTCCTGGATCCGCCCCTGTAATGTTTATATGGGTCGCTGTCTGTTTGGTAATGTTATTCCTTTATACATCTGTAATTGGCGCTGTTTTTCTAAAATGAACAGTGCAATTATTAATTATTTTTGGATTAGACAAATTATAATATGTTACATTGTTGACAACTAGGCCCTATATAGGCATAGCTACTGCCATTGGTGCATTTCGGAGAGAGAGAAAAGAAAAGAAAAAACCCACACACTCGTCAATAAAATAATCAAATTTAAAGTGGAAATCTCAACATTTTATTTTAAGAAAGCAATCTTATCATAATTTTTGAATTGTGATCTGCACGTCGTTAGGAAGTGGGAGCACGGCGTTATACTGACGAGTTCAATGAGAAATAATTTTATAATTCAATTTAAAGTTAGGAAATACAATATTGTATTATTCATAATTAGAAGTTCAATTATTTTGTATCTTTAAATTTTTTGTAAATCTACCAGTTGGTTGAAACTGAGAGCACAAGTTATATGTTGTTACAAGGTGAAGGTTAGTTTATCCGGAGTGTGTATTGGATTTGAAGACCAGAACAGGATTATGTATACATGTATATACTGTAGGCATAGCAGTGCTTAGCGTCGATATATCCATTTTCTCGCAGTTTATCTGCGTCTCTGTCCAAACGGTTTTTGAAAAGGTGAGTGGGTGTTTATCAAAGGAAAAGTTCTTGCTCCAACAAAAAATTATCCGTGTTTTATCTCATACCTTCCATCGGAAAATGGAAAAACACCCAGTCTAAATCCTTCTACCGACAACTTGTACACCCTTACACAGCACAAAACACATTAATGCATTGTTATTTACAAGCTGTTGATGTGATAATTGGTGTTTTGTCGATTAAATCTAATCTGTTTATGAAATGGCTAATAGATGTTTTCAAACCCGAGGGCGCATATGAAGTCACACATAACAGCGCGTAAAATAGCGAAAGTAAAGATTTGAATTTCATCGCTATTAAACTAAAAAACTACGCAAAATATTTCATTAAAAACACATTTTAAAGTAGTTTTAGGCATGAAAAAAATTAATTATTTAGAAAAAATGAAAAAGTTTAGAAACATGCGTTATGTCCTTTAAGATAGCCCCCCCCCCCCCCCTAAAAAAAAAACCCCAACCAAACAACATGGCTCTACTATTAGATGTAAAACGCTTTCATATCCAGTAACATTTTTGGAGTATGTGTTTTCCTATGAAATAAATGACAGGAATCTGACACTTACTTATTCTGTATCGAAATAAATGACAGGAATCTGACACTTACTTATTCTGTATCGAATAACATTGTTTCCCAGTCTCTCTAGTTCGATGCATGAATATCTTTTAGAGCTGAAAATAGAAAAAATACCCAGTCTAAAAATTACATGACGCCACAAGTAATTGTTCGCTTGCTACAGATACAATTTTTATAATGTAAAGTAATAAAGGCAATAAAAGGGTAAAGTAACAAGAGGCCCATGGACCATGGCGCTTATCTGAGCAGCAGTTTACAACTGTAGCAAAATATTTAGCCAATAATTTCTGTATCCTTTTCCTGGTCCTGATTGACACATGATTAAAACAATTTTTGTAACAAATAGAACATTGATACTCCTCATATTAAAAAAAACCCCATTGTGAATATCATCTGATTCCAAGGGGGCAACAAATTGATTTATACCCGGTCCTTTAAAAACAATATATATATATATATATATATATATATATATATATATATATATATATATATATATATATATATCTTAGACATTTTTTTTCAATGTGGTCCTCTTCAAGGCAGCACGGATTACAATTTACAATTTGAACTAACTTAAATCTTTGTCCTGTAATGAACATATTGCATAAATTTTGTGATTTATGAAGCAGTGGTTCTTGAGAAGGTTTTAAAACAACCAATCCATTTTCATCATTTTTCAATTGTATTCCCTATGGTCCTTCATTTCATTAAATTTGAATCCCCATTAGCCAAGTTTGTTTGAAACTGGTTCAGTGATTCCAGAGAAGAAGACACCGTGAAAAGTTCACGACGACGACAAAATTTTGATTTTAAAAAAAAAGCTCACTTGAGCCTTTGACTCAGAGATAAAATATGTTCACAATATGTATATTTGTAAATTCTAGTCCTCCGTTGTGACTTGGACACCATGTTGCGGTTTGAAGAAACTATAAACACCATAATACTAATACATTTAAAAAAGATTATCCATTCCAAAGAATGGTTTAAACAAACTTAAATCTACATGAAATTAACATGCTTCCATATCTATTCCAGAAATTACAACCTCCCTACAGTACCAACCAGACCCAACCTGACAGAAAGCAGTCCCAGAGCAGTCCCGGGGACTTTCTGGGACTGCTGAGCAGTCCCGCACCAGTCCCAGGGCAGTCCCGCACCAGTCCCAGTAAACAAACCGAAAAGCAGTCCCAGCGGTCCCAGCAGTCCCAGTATGCGGGGTTAAGATAACTAGTGGGAGGAGCTAAACCGACAGTGAGGTTATCAATAAACATTGCCGATAATCGCTGGAGAGCGTCAATACGGTAGTCGAAATTGAAGATAAATGACTTACAATGTAATTAGAGAAAAAAACAATACATTATACATGAAAACAGCACATATTCAAAATACCTGTGTGACACTTTTTCATGAATTTATAACAAAGCTAGAGCCAAGCTCGTTGCAAAGCAACGAGAGGTCTTCCGTCGGAGCTGTGTGACATAAAAACCTTAAACTTGACCATATGTCCTTGGGTCAGGTCCTAATGCAGCCTAGTTAACATGAAAATACAGGAACTGTACATGAGTATGTGTGTGTGGGATCTAGCTTTCGCCTTCCTTCCCTCTTGATATGTTATACGTAACATCACCCCGGGAAAAATTATTTGAAATACTTATCCAGTGATTTTACAAAAGACGAATACAAGTTAAGTTTTAGAAAGAAAATAATCAACTGTACTGTGACAGGAAGATAAGTACTGTAACGATATAAGTAGTTTGGCTACGCTGGCGATTCTGACTTCTCGTATGTACTTATGAAATAGTTTGAGAATTTAATATATATCATTGAAATGAAGCTATAAAAGTGTACTATAAATTTTTATCGTTAGGTGTTTAATAAATTTATACTACTCAAGTACATGCGTATATGATCTCATTCCACGAATCAGTCTTTTGAGGCGCGCGTGTTTGTGGGATTAAATTCTTTCAGCATTTAACTTTTCAATCCCAATAATGAACAAAAAATTACGATTTAAATTTATGAAATTTATGGCTCAGGACATACAATAAAGCTTTATAGCTGTTACCAATATTTTATCATACAACAAAATTATGATAGCATAATATTCAGACTGAAGAGAAAAATCCATCGAGTTTGAATTATTTATACATACAAATCAAATAAATTGCTCTCAAATCTTGAATATTTGATTAAACTTTCATATCTATCTGCGTAAATACATGTAGGTATATTATGTACACAGTGCACACAGAAGTCGCGCATGAATTTCACGCCAGGGGCACGTGCCGAAGTAAGTTATACACATATTTTTCCCCCTTCACCCACCTAATGATACGGTTACCTGTTTGCGGGTCAAGCTGTTTACTCATATATAACACAATACTCGAGCAAAATATTATGTTTATGAGATCAATAAGATGTTAAAGAACAACTTTTCCAGCGAAAGCCATATCGAAATATTTACCGTTTTTTAGTTATAAAGCGAAAACTTTGAAGATCCCCAGATCCCTAATTGAAGGGGCCAGCCCCTTTTTAGGGATATCAAAAGAAAGCTCTTAACATTTTGCACAACTTTTGTTCTACACTTCTTAACAAAATATTTCTAGTTTAAAAGATACAAAGGAAAATATGTGTAATTTTTTGCTCCTTTAGACGTCCTAATTTTTGAACCCTGTCAACCACCATTTCGAACACTGTAATCAAAAAACCAAAAACGATGTGCGCAACTACAATGCTCCTACTTTTCATTTTCAATGCATTTTCTGCTCAAGCTTATACAGTCACGGAGCCTTTGTCTGGAAACCAAAGCCCCTAAAATTTCATTCAAAGGGGAATAACTCGTGAACAGAAGGGAATTTCTGAAATGTAGTACATGATTTTAAAATTGTTCTGTAAAGTTTATAAACCCTGAAAATTTGAGCAAAATCCATCCAGAAATGAGCGAGATATGAAACTTCAAAGTTAGCGTCTATGAAAAAGAAGAAACAAGAATAAGAAGAACTAGACACGATCTCGTTGCGAGCAACGAGTAGGTCTTCCGTCCGATTTGTTGATGCACTCGGAGTTAAAAAAAAAAAAAAAAGACAAATGAGTCCCAATTTAGTTTCCGACTTTAAGACACTTTAGATATAATCAATTTTTCATATCATAAGCTTCTGAAGCAAAGTTGCGGTGAAATTCGTTTGAAATTCGACTCTCCAGGCGAGCCATAAGGCCCGCGGGCCTATTTCTTGATGTCATTTGTTAGCCCTCTATAGACTCAACAACTTTAGTTCTATATGTCTTTACAAAATATTTACCTGTAAAAAGTTATTGAGATCGACCGATATTGACAAAAAATCGACTCTACAGGCGAGCCATTAGGACCATAGGCCTATTTCTTGATATCAATCGATAGATCTCGATAAACTGAACAACTTTTGTTCAATATGTCCTTACAAAATATTTACCAGTTACAAGTTTTTGAAATCGACTGATATCGACAAAAATCGACTCTACAGGCGAGCCATGAGGCCCACAGACCCATTTTTTGATATTGATCGATAGGTTATGACACATTGAACAACTTTTGTTCAATAATGCTTTTCAAAAAATATGTCGTTTTAAAGATATGAGGCGTCAAATATTTACGATTTTGGCCCTTAAAATCTCTTGATCGATAGGTTATGACACATTGAACAACTTTTGTTCAATAATGCTTTTCAAAAAATATGTCGTTTTAAAGATATGAGGCGTCAAATATTTACGATTTTGGCCCTTAAAATCTCTAATTACGTAACATATGACCTACTTTTTGATTTGATAAGATCAAGCTCGTTGAGATGAACATTTCCGCTTCTACAACTTATTATAAAATATTAATAGTTTCTGAGATATTCTCAAAAACATTTGGACCCTTCTGAACCCCTAATTTAAAGGGCCAGCCCGTTTTGCTTGATATCGTAAGAAAGGCCTTGTCATTTTAAACATTTTTTGCTCAACAAGTATTTAGAAATTCTTTACCGTTCTCGAGTTATCGCTACAAGAAATATTTAGGGGCCAAACTGTAGCTCCCTAACGGGGCCACATAGGGAAAAAACGAAATGTACATATTGTTTAGATTATCATTCTGAACAACTTTTGTTCAATAATGCTTTTCAAAATATTTGTCGTTTTCAAGATATGAGGCGTTAATTATTTATGATTTTGGCCCTTAAAATCCCTTATTACGTAACATATGACCTACTTTTTGATTTGATAAGAACAAGCTCGTTGAGATGAACATTTCCGCTTCAATGACTTATTACAAAATATTAATAGTTTCTGAGATATTCTCATAAACCTTTGGACCCTTCTGGGCCCCTAATTTAAAGGGTCAGCCCCTTTTGCTTGATATCGTAAGAAAGGTCATGACATTTCAAACATTTTTTGTTCAACAAGTATTTAGAAATTCTTGACCGTTCTCGAGTTATTTCTAGAAGTAATTTTTAGGGGCCAAACTGTAGCTCCCTAACGGGGCCACATAGGGTAAAAACGAAATATGCATATTGTTCAGATCATCATTCTGAACAACTTTTGTTCTTTATTGCTTTTCAAAATATTTGTCGTTTTCGAGATACAAGGGGTAACAAATTTATGGTTTTGGCCCTTAAAATCCCTTATTACGTAACATATGACCTAAATTTTTATATGAATAGATTTGGATTGTTGAGATGAACATTTTTTGTTCTTTGACTTATACCAAAATATTAACGATTTTTGAGATATTTGATCTAGACTTTGAGCCCTTCTAGATCCCTAATTTAAGGGGCTAGCCCCTAAATCTTGATATTTTCGAAAAGATCTCGTAAATGTGCACAACTTTTGTTCTACATGTCTTAACAAAATATTTGCAAGAAAAAAGATATTGGAGATCAAAGGTCAAAAATCGCCGAAATCGGCGAAAAATTTTGGCATCCATTTTTTCAGGTCCAGGCGAGCGTTTAGGCAAATCGCCTCCGGTAAAATCGAATCCCCCACAAATCTTCTAAAATGTTTACTCTATCTTGTGTAGAAATTTCAAGACTCTAGCTTCAAAACTAACGGAGGAGATGTGTGGACAACAAGGCCCTTCAAAAAGTCACTAAAAGAGAGATAACTCCTGACCGGAAGTGACGTCAAGCACGAAATTTTGCAAGCAAAGTCTCGTCACCAAAAGACATCTTTCCTGAAAATTTCGTGAAAATCGATCGAGAAATGGCTGAGAAAAACGCGTGTACTACCAAGGAAAATAATAATAATAATAATAATAATAAATAATAACTAGAAACTTGTTGCCATGGCAACAAGAAGGTCTTCCGTTCTTTCCGTGTCCAGTAGATCCACCACGCTAACCATTAGGCTAGCGAGGACCTCGCCTCAAAATGAAACAAACTGCAGTTCAGATTGCTTTAGTCAAATTCGGTTCCAGTTTTGTGAAATGCTTGGAATTTTCAAAAATATATTCCACAAAATGTACCGTTGCGCCTTACAAAAAAAAAACACGTTATGATTCCTGTTGTCTATATTCACTTTCGGTCATGACCGGAAGATCTCCAATCGAATAAATATTTCATTCGACATCTTAATAATTCTCAACTAATCATTCTTTTAGCTTTCGACAAAAATACAAATGTTTGAGACAACTTCCGGTTTTTCGGTCGGCACTTCCGGTAGACATATTTTACATGAACAAGACCTAATTATCATCCATAATAGCCCCAATATCTGTCCAAAAAAGAAAACTTCAAAAAAATATATTTTTTATATCGCTTCCTGTCACGACCGGAAGTGACGGCTACGTACGATTCTCACATGATGCAAACACACTGATGACTGACTATCAGTCTTGAAAATTTGAGACTTCAGTCGTTCACATTTGCAGAATATTAGCTTGAACAAATTCTCATTTTGAAGACTGCAAATCTCACGACCGGAAGTAGATTTCACCAAAATACATTACGTTACTCTAGACATTTGCAATGATTTGCAATGTCAATAACATACAAGAAAATCATTTATAATACTCCATATACAAGTGAGATTTAAGACAAAGTCAAAAACTCAATTTTTCCACCTTTTCCCACAAAACCGGAAGTTGCCGTTTTTACTTCCGGTAGGGTCAAGATATTTCAAAAGATCAAGAATGAAGCAATAAGCTAATGTTCGTTCTGCGTCAAAAGAAAAAATCTGAAATTTTCCATTTCTTTGATCACTTCCGGTGAGGTCCGGAAGTGACGGTTGACGAAGTTAACCATATTCGACAAACCTACTTGTCATGATCTGTCATTCCTGAAAGTTTAGTGCCTTAATCTTTAACTGTTGCTGAGCAATTTCATAAACAAAATCTCATTTTGAGGACAGCAAATCGCGCGACCGGAAGTAGATTTTACAAAGATACTTCACGTTACTCTAGATATTGTCGGTGTAGGTAACATATTTGAAAATTATTTCAAATACTTCATTCACAAGCGAGATTTATGGGAAAGAAAAACGTCCAATTTATTTCCATTTTCTCTTATAACCGGAAGTTGTCGTTTTTGTTTCCTGTGGAACTTACATATTTTGAAACTGCAAAAGAGATGCAATAAAGTGATGCAAGTTTTTATAAAAAAAGAAAAAGTTGAAATTTTCGATTTTTTTTATCACTTCCGGTGACGACAGGAAGTGACGGCGGACGTGCTTAACCAAATTCGGCTCGCCTACTCCTTAAGGTCTATCACTCCTGTAAGTTTGGTATCTTAATCTTTTACCGTTTCTGAGATCTCGCGCGGAGAAAATATTTTTGAAAAAAACCGAATATCGGACATATCTGACTAACGGAAGTGAATTTCAAAAAAAATGAAGAAAAGGTCTGGAGGTATTTATATTCCCTATCATCCCTGAAAATTTCAAGAAAATCCATCCAGCCATCTCTGAGAAATCTTCAGTGAAAAAAAAAAATAATAACTAGTACTTATTGTAACGGGGACCGTTACAGATGTTCCCCAAACATTCCCCCATTCAGCAAGTGGTGTCATTTAATTCAGTACAAGTGGTTTTGACCATTGCAAACTGTGAAACATGTGAATATATAACTATTTTATAACGTTCAGTCCATTTCATGCTAATACAAATCAGTTATAAAGATCTGAGAGTTTTATGCACTTGCACGTACATGCATATAAATAATTCGACCATCTCGATACATCAGAAGTCATACTCTATGTGTACAAGAGAAGTTTCACAACTGTTCAATGAAAAGGGAGAAATTAACGGCAACTCAAAACTACAAAGACCGAAATCAATGCACGTGCATACACGTGCGCGTGAGTACCACACAGCAATTTTGTTGATGCTATTCAATAGACATTTGAACAATATACTTACTATATGAATTTGGTATCGATTCCTTCACTCATAAGAAAGTTATTGGGATTTCAAAATCGTCCATTCAGAATTAAGCGCACGTGCATGCGCGTGCAGGGAAGTTATTTTGAGACTATTAATAAATTGAGAGGCCCGAAACATACCTACAACCTAATTTTCAAACCTATTCATTGCAATCTCAAAATGTTATAGACCAATAATTAAATTTAGACGTCAAAAATTACAATGTACGCGCATTCACGCGCACGCAATTTTGATAATGGAGAATTTGTTGACACTATTTCATAGACATTCATATCATAGATCCTCAGGGTAAATTTGAATTCATTTCCGTTTTTAATTCAATAGTTATGACCATTTTAGTACCCGAAAAATGAAAGAAAGGATATGCACGTACATACACGGGCACGTGAGTATGACTCAGCATCAATGTTGATGTCATTCAATAGACATTTGATAGATATACTTACAGTATGAATTTCATATTGTTTCCATCATTTATAAGAAAGTTATGGCGATTTGAAAAGCGTCCAATCAGAATTAAGTACACGTGCATGCACGTGCCGGATAGTTATTTTGACTGTTTTCGTTTGTTAAGAATATCAAGATACATATACAATACAAGTTTGAAAAGATTTTGACAAAAAACAAAAAAGTTATGGTCATTGAAAGAATTGAATATTCAAATGTCAATGCACGTGCGTGCGCATGCGCGTTTTCAAATTTTATAACATAGATTTGTAGATATTTATAATTTTTACATATCCTGCAAATATCATTAGATTGTCTTAATTTACATGAAAGTTATAAACGGTTTTGTCTTATTCAATCAAATTGAAGCACACGTGCATGCGCGTGCAGAATTGAAATTTTGACAATGCCAAACGGTTAAGGGTCTCAAGTTATACCTGCAATATAAATATCAAACGATTTCATTGAAAAATAAAAAAGTTAGACGCATTCCAAAGTTTGTAAACAAAAAATCCAATGCACGTGCATGCACATGCATGCATTTTCAGACAAAATGACGTTCGTTCTGCACATCTAAATAGAGTATTCTATCATCCTAAAAAGGTTTCATCTTGATCCCTTCAGTAGTTTCTGAGAACACTCGTGGACAAAAAAGGGTGACAAGAATAAAGAAAGAATAACTAGTTGTAATTGTAACGGGGACCGTTACATATGTTCCCCAAACCTCCCCAAATTAAAAAGTGATGTCCTTGTGAATCTATAGCAAAAAATCATTTTATTTTAGCCTTTAATTACATGTAGTACGTTCAATATGGTCATTTCAGTACGAAAAAATGAAAGAAAGCGTTGCACGCGCAAACACGCGCACGCGTGTACGATTCCGAAATTTTGTTGATGTCGTTCAACAGGCATGTGTATCATATACCCACAGTGTGAAGTTCATAACGTTTCCACCAAATACAAGGAAGTTATAGCGATTTTAAAATCGTCCAATCAGAATTCAGCACACGTGCATGCACGTGCTGAGCAGTAATTCTAACCACAGCAATTTGTAAGGAGTACCAAGACACATCTAAACCATTAATATCAATAGAATTTGATGAAAAACAAAAACATTATCGTCCTTTAAAAATTGAACATTTAAAAAACGTTGCACGCGCATGCGGGTGTGCGTTGGCATTTTTTTGTTACACCAATATATAGATACACATATTGTCTACGTAAGCTGTGAATATCATCTCATTCGCTTCATAAATAAGAGAGTTACAAACGTTTTAGTATTATCCAATCAAAATGAAACGCACGTGCATGCGCGTGCAAATTGGTAATTTCGACCATACAAATCAGTTAAGGGTCTCAATATCTACCTATGATATGAATTTCAAGCCATTTCAATGAACAACAAAAAAGTTAGACTGATTCCAAAGTTAGCGTACAAATTTTGTAATGCGCGTGCACGCGCATGCGTGCGCGTGCTGGCAAAATAACTATTATTTTTCATATGTACAAATGATATACTATCATCCTATTTAGGTTTTATATCGCTTCCTTCAATATTCTGATTTCCCATTTTTTGTACCAAAATTGCAATGCACGTGCGCGCGTGTGCATGCACGTGCAGACAAAATGACTATCACTATGCACATCTACAAACGCTATACTATCATCCTGGAAAGTTTCATATCGATCCCTTTTGTAGTTTCTGAGAACACTGCGGGACAAAAAAGTACCGGAGAAAAAGAATAATAATAATAACTAGTTCTAATTGTAACGGGGACCGTTACAGATGTTCCCCAAACCTCCCCCAATTAAAAAGTGATGTCCTTGTGAATCTATAGGAAAAAATCATTTTATTTTAGCCTTTAATTACATGTAGTACGTTCAATATGGTCATTTCAGTACCAAGAAATGAAAGAAAGCGTTGCACGTGCATACACGCGCACGCGTGTATGATTCCGAATTTTTGTTGATGTCGTTCAACAGGCATTTGTATCATATACCCACAGTATGAATTTCATAACGTTTCCACCAAATATAAGGAAGTTATAGCGATTTTAAAATCGTCCAATCAGAAATCAGGACACGTGCATGCACGGGCTGAGCAGTAATTCTAACCACAGCAATTTGTAAGGAGTACCAAGATACATCTAAACCCCTAATATGAATAGAATTTGATGAAAAACAAAAACGTTATCGTCCTTTAAAAATTGAACATTTAAAAAACGTTGCACGCGCATGCGCGTGTGCGTTGGCATTTTTTATTACACCAACATATAGATACACATATTGTCTACGTATGCTGTGAATATCATCTCATTCGCTTCATAAATAAGATAGTTACAAACGTTTTAGCATTATCCAATCAAAATGAAGCGCACGTGCATGCGCGTGCAAATTGGTAATTTTGACCATGTAAATCAGTTAAGGGTCTCAATATCTACCTATGATATGAATTTCAAGCCATTTCAATGAACAACGAAAAAGTTAGACTGATTCCAAAGTTAGCGTACAAATTTTGTAATGCGCGTGCACGCGCATGCGTGCGCGTACAGAAAAAAGAACTATTATTTTTCATATCTACAAATGATATCCTACCATCCTAGTTAGGTTTCATATCGCTTCCTTCAATATTCTGATTTTCCATTTTTTGTACCAAAATTGCAATGCACGTGCGCGCGCGTGCATGCACGTGCAAACAAAATGACTATCACTATGCACATCTACAAACGGTATACTATCATCCTGGAAAGTTTCATATCGATCCCTTTTGTAGTTTCTGAGAACACTACCGGACAAAAAAGTACCGGAGAAAAAGAATAATAATAATAACTAGACACGATCTCGTTGCGAGCAACGAGTAGGTCTTCCGTCCGATTTGTTGATGCACTCGGAGTTAAAAAAAAAAAAAAAGACAAATGAGTCCCAATTTAGTTTCCGACTTTAAGACACTTTAGATATAATCAATTTTTCATATCATAAGCTTCTGAAGCAAAGTTGCGGTGAAATTCGTTTGAAATTCGACTCTCCAGGCCTGCGGGCCTATTTCTTGATGTCATTTGTTAGCCCTCTATAGACTCAACAACTTTAGTTCTATATGTCTTTACAAAATATTTACCTGTAAAAAGTTATTGAGATCGACCGATATCGACAAAAAATCGACTCTACAGGCGAGCCATTAGGACCATAGGCCTATTTCTTGATATCAATCGATAGATCTCGATAAATTGAACAACTTTTGTTCAATATGTCCTTACAAAATATTTACCAGTTACAAGTTTTTGAAATCGACTGATATCGACTCTACAGGCGAGCCATGAGGCCCACAGACCCATTTTTTGATATTGATCGATAGGTTATGACACATTGAACAACTTTTGTTCAATAATGCTTTTCAAAAAATATGTCGTTTTAAAAATATGAGGCGTCAATTATTTATGATTTTGGCCCTTAAAATTTCTAATTACGTAACATATGACCTACTTTTTGATTTGATAAGAACAAGCTCGTTGAGATGAACATTTCCGCTTCAATGACTTATTACAAAATATTAATAGTTTCTGAGATATTCTCATAAACCTTTGGACCCTTCTGGGCCCCTAATTTAAAGGGTCAGCCCCTTTTGCTTGATATCGTAAGAAAGGTCATGACATTTCAAACATTTTTTGTTCAACAAGTATTTAGAAATTCTTGACCGTTCTCGAGTTATTTCTAGAAGTAATTTTTAGGGGCCAAACTGTAGCTCCCTAACGGGGCCACATAGGGTAAAAACGAAATATGCATATTGTTCAGATCATCATTCTGAACAACTTTTGTTCTTTATTGCTTTTCAAAATATTTGTCGTTTTCGAGATACAAGGGGTAACAAATTTATGGTTTTGGCCCTTAAAATCCCTTATTACGTAACATATGACCTAAATTTTTATATGAATAGATTTGGATTGTTGAGATGAACATTTTTTGTTCTTTGACTTATACCAAAATATTAACGATTTTTGAGATATTTGATCTAGACTTTGAGCCCTTCTAGATCCCTAATTTAAGGGGCTCGCCCCTAAATCTTGATATTTTCGAAAAGATCTCGTAAATGTGCACAACTTTTGTTCTACATGTCTTAACAAAATATTTGCAAGAAAAAAGATATTGGAGATCAAAGGTCAAAAATCGCCGAAATCGGCGAAAAATTTTGGCATCCATTTTTTCAGGTCCAGGCGAGCGTTTAGGCAAATCGCCTCCGGTAAAATCGAATCCCCCACAAATCTTCTAAAATGTTTACTCTATCTTGTGTAGAAATTTCAAGACTCTAGCTTCAAAACTAACGGAGGAGATGTGTGGACAACAAGGCCCTTCAAAAAGTCACTAAAAGAGAGATAACTCCTGACCGGAAGTGACGTCAAGCACGAAATTTTGCAAGCAAAGTCTCGTCACCAAAAGACATCTTTCCTGAAAATTTCGTGAAAATCGATCGAGAAATGGCTGAGAAAAACGCGTGTACTACCAAGGAAAATAATAATAATAATAATAAAAATAATAATAATAATGAAGAAGAAGAACGCGAACAATAATAGTAAGGTCTTCCGCAGGAGACGGAAGACCTTAATAATAATAATGAAGAAGAAGAACGCGAACAATAATAGTAAGGTCTTCCGCAGGAGACGGAAGACCTTAATAATCTTAACCAGCACAATCAGTAGAAGGTATTCCGTTGTTACGGAAGACCTTAATGATAGTTTATGAATAAGAGTGAAAAAAGATACATGCAGAGTTTGTAAGTCTGATCACAGGTGTTTGTGGACAGGACTTCCGGTACCCCCCTTCTTTTATTTTTAAATGTTCAATTCGTTGGGTATTTCGGACGTATTTTTGATAAAATATGTAACTTCAGAGTTTATCTATTTCAATGGAATACACAAATCTCGCATAGAAACCGTTTTTAAAAATGTCATATCACCGATCATAATATATGAACAAGGTGTGCAACTCAGCCAGCGACATGTTGAAAAAATCTACACCTCGCTGAGAAATCCTATCGAAAAAACACCAATAATGCATATACCAACTGAAAAGAACGGTCATTCTAAATCTACTGATGATTCGTGGATTAAATGCATCGCTATTTGGTGCGCAATAACTACTTCACACCGCTCAATTTCATCGTTTTAACCTCGCCACTTCTCATTTCTGACTATAACGAACGGAAGTTGTAATGCTGGAATACTTCTGTCGCAGCCAACTATTTTTAGAACGAGAAAACCCGAGACGAGGTCTTCCGAATACCATTAGCTACACGAAAAGGGAAGAGAATACCGATCATAGTAATCAAGTCTAGCCAAAGAGGGTCATACATGTAATTTCATTTAACTGGTCAAGTCGGTTGTGGAAAGACTAGCACATCCACAAATATAATTAAAAACCTCATAGTGTTGGGTAGGTAATCTATCATGGAAATCAGAAAGAACCATGAAAGCTCAATATATTGACAATGTTCCACATTTCAGTTATAAGGCCAACTATATAGCATTGGCTAACATTCGTTTTTTAAAAAGAAACAAAATAGTTTATCAAGCCCCTTACATATGATCAGATCCAAATTCGATTAAAAATATAAAAAGTAGGGGAGGGGGGGGGGGGGGTAACAAATTAATTGATAAAGGAATGTCAAAACTTTATGTTATAACTTAAATATAAGATTAAACAAATATCAACAACCAGCACTTGTGCATGGATCGCACACATATTTTGTGTATAGTTCACATCATGATAAAAAAAAAAACCTACCCGCTTCTACCCCTACCCCACTCCCAATATCATTTTAGATAATTATAATCAAACATCGATCTGTTCAGTATGACCTAATCACAGGGGTTCAGGCCCCCACCCTTCTCCGAAGAACATACATGATTCGACTTTTTGGTTGAAACTCTCTACTGCTTATTAGCAATGTCTTGCAAACACAATAAAGTCAACTCATGTAGGTTATTCGGGGGGGGGGGGGGGGGGGGGGGGGGGGGGGGGGGGGGACATTGTGTCAACACCATTATGATCCAAATCATATCGTATAGGGTTAAGAGTTTACAATGATAGTATATTTGGATATATTAAAAGTGGTATGGTTCCAATAATGTGTAAATGTGCATATTACTGTGGAAAGATGCACAACCGATTTGAAATATTTTGATCGGTATTCTCTTTCCTTTTCTTGTAGCTAATGGTATTCGGAAGACCTCGTCCCGGGTTTTCTAGTTCTAAAAATAGTTGGCTGCGACAGAAATATTTCAGCATTACAACTTCCGTTCGTTATAGTCAGAAATGAGAAGTGGCGAGGTTTAAAACGATGAAATTGAGCGGTGTGAAGTAGTTATTGCGCACCAAATAGCGATGCATTTAATCCACGAATCATCAGTAGATTTAGAATGACCGTTCTTTTCAGTTGGTATATGCATTATTGGTGTTTTTTCGATAGGATTTCTCAGCGAGGTGTAGATTTTTTCAACATGTCGCTGGCTGAGTTGCACACCTTGTTCATATATTATGATCGGTGATATGACATTTTTAAAACGGTTTCTATGCGAGATTTGTGTATTCCATTGAAATAGATAAACTCTGAAGTTACATATTTTATCAAAAATACGTCCGAAATACCCAAC
>NC_079165.1:104594642-104689642 GCF_947568905.1 Ostrea edulis
TGAAATATCATAACGATCAAGTGAATGGTTCCCAAGATATTGAGCGAACATGTGATCTGCCGACCGACAAGTGCAAAGCAATAACCCCATTTCTTCTTTGAAAGTGAGCATAAGTAATTGTTTACAGAATCTCATATACAATCACATGAATTTAGAAATATGGCTGAAATGGGTTTCCGTACTTCGGAAAAACGTAAATACTGACTATTACAATGACATTAATGGGCTTCCATAATTCTAGAAAAAATTACAATCGGAATAATGCATTATGATTATTAATTTACACTCGTATTTAACCAAATATAATACGCACTTTTTAATTTTTTTTATGAGAAGGGACACATACTACATACCACTAAAGGTTTTTGACCCATTTTGTTTTAGTCAATGCAATGTGCACTTGATTTTTCGCCGCGTTGTTTGCTTATCTAAATTATCTTACACCCTGTAACTAATTATTATGAAACAGCCAATTAAAATTTATCATCGTGCATTTCTATAACTGCCATGATATTATGATAACGTGACTAGCACATGTTTTGTGTACACGTCCTTTGTCACTTCATTTGTAAGATTTCTGCATCTTGCACGCTTTACGTTTGAGTTTTAACTTTCCTTTTGCAGTAAACGACTGATGTACTTACCCATCTAAATGCGAAATTTTAGAGGGTTATGTTTGAATTATTCATTTAGTACCAATTAAATTACTGGCTTTGATTATTGATATGTTTTTAATTACCGAGGGGGGGGGGGTGTTATATCTCACCTTGATACGTCATTTTTCGAAGCTTGGGCGATGTTTTGATTGAAAGGTGAATATAACGAACAGTGATCAAACTCATAACTCCTATAAAGGTGAAGATAACGAACAGTGATCAATCTCATAACTCCTATAAAGGTGAAGATAACGAACAGTGATCAATCTCATAACTCCTATAAAGGTGAAGATAACGAACAGTGATCAATCTCATAACTCCTATAAAGGTGAAGATAACGAACAGTGATCAATCTCATAACTCCTATAAAGGTGAAGATAACGAACAGTGATCAATCTCATAACTCCTATAAAGGTGAAGATAACGAACAGTGATCAATCTCATAACTCTTATAAAGGTGAAGATAACGAACAGTGATCAATCTCATAACTCCTATAAAGGTGAAGATAACGAACAGTGATCAATCTCTTAACTCCAATAAGCAATACAAAATAGATAGTTGGGCAAACACGGACCCCGGGACACACCAGAGGTGGGAGCAGGTGCCTAGGAGGAGTAAGCATCCCCTGTCGACCGGTCATACCCGCCGTGAGCCCTATATCCTGATCACAAAACATTGAACGCTCGCATTGGCTATTTAATTGATATAAACTTTAAACAAAGAAAATATCGAGTCTGTTAAAACTTTACTGCTACAAACTTTCGAGCTTTGCTGAAATTAACATTATTTCCCCGAAAATACTGCTATGTAGTGTGTATAAGGACAATATTGCCGTTTTCTTAAAAACAAATTTGCTGCACTGTATACAAATTCTAGTGCATGCTTTTTTGAGAACCTGCATTATTTCCACAAAGATTTCTCGTGAAGTTAAATGCGATTGTACACACGAATGGTATTTCCACAATTTACAGGCCCCAAAAGGGGATGCGTATTAAATATATTCGGCAAAATATGGTAAATGTGATTATCTATATCTGACTGTAGAATAGTCTGAAAGCGAAACCATAACAAACTGAACGCGTGTTCCTCGTCTTACCCCGGAAGATTCTCGCAGAAATAGTCACATGGTTTAGGCTTTGACACACTTTCGAAGAGGCCTCGACGGGGAGTATGGTCGGTCGTAATAGACAAATACCATTTTCAAATATTTACAATGCTTTTCCAACCTAAGAAAGCGAGCTATTACTTTCTTTACTATAAAATATTTACTTACAAGTTATTTGTTTCATGTTTACGAATCTATTTTTGTAGTTGATATATCTATACACACGTACGTCGCATGTGACACTTATTGACTTAATTTGCTTACATCATGTATTCATGCGCACTACATTTAGTAACGTATTGAGGAGACTCATTTAAATTACATTGTTATAAGAATATCAACATACATGTATGATATGTCTTCAAAACCTAACGAAGTTGTTCAAAAAAAGCAAATGAAAATGTTTTGAAGATCTTGTGCGTGGGATTTATTTGCTGTCGGTGCAAGAATAAACAGAAAGTTTGTGAGCCGAGATAAATCCGCACGCCGTTGACAGCAAGGAGCATCTCGCTTCGCGAGCCGACTCAAAAATATATTGTTTCCCTTTGAGAACAGAAAGCATGCGCTCCGAGGAGATATAGTATCTAGCAACGGCTAACAGTACTTGACAACGGGTGATATTATACAGTTATTGACTGGGTTCGAAGACAACAGCTGTTTTGTTTGACCCGAGGACGGAGCTGATGCCCGAAGCCTACGGCTTCCACAGAAATTAGGGGATGTGCTATATCAAATACAATACAATGTTTCAAACATTTTGTTTTCTTCCAAAATAGGTGCACCATGTACATAGTATAAGTAGAATATGACAGTGAGGAGGACAATATACTCCACCACCGAACCGGTCGCGGCATTCTCTCACCAGAGGGCGCGTTACGCAAGCTTCACATACACCTCTGTCAACGCTTGGAATCACGTGACAATATAATCACATGGTATAAACAATCATTCTTGGTTTCCTTTCCCTTTAAAAGTTCGGGCAACAGGTGATACATCAGGCTCTTTTCATAGCCCACTGACACTTTAATAAGTACATATTTACCATTCAGCTGTTTGTCTCTTATTTTACAAGTTTTGTCATATTTTTACAGCCTTTCTTACTTTTGATTCCATGTTTACATTTAAATCTCAACCACGTGTATGTCCTACATTCATACGCATATTGCGAAGTAGTTCCAAATTTATGATCAGAAAACGGTGATTTTAAACAATTTACAGCAAGCATCAATTTAATTGCACCAAAAACATATCATAATATGACTAAATATTTAGTCCAAAACATAAATGTTGGATAATAGAAACTTTTACAAGATTTCTGTAAAAAGCCGTTGACAGAGGTGTAGTGCGAGGAGCGCACGGAACTCTGGGTAGAGAATGCGGTCGCGGTAGTTCAATGGTAGAGCGTTCGCTTCGTAACCGAGAGGTTGTGGGTTCGAGTCCTGCTTGTGCCATGTACGCGTCAAACCTAAGACGTAAATATAGGTAGTGATTGCTCCTTCGCCAAACGCTCAGTATTTAGAAGTGAAAATCTCAGGTCTTTCGAATAATACACAAAAATCGAATGTCCCGTCTCGCAGCACGCGTTGGTACGTTAAAGAAGCATCACTGCTACGGTCCTGAGCGTTTAGCATAGGTCTAAATTTGTGGTACATCACGTACAGCTGGTTACGTCTCAGTATGAGTGAAAAATTCTCGACGGGACTTAATAAAAACAAACGGGCAAACGACCCTCTCTATCTCCCTGAGTCGAGACTTATGGTGCTAAAGATCAGAACAAAAAAGTACGGACAACGTCAACTCAGCTAGGCAGTAGCACATTTCTGGAATGACCTTCCAGATGACATCAAGAAGTCAACGTCTCTTGAAATTTTCAACAACAACAAAATGTCTTAAAACTCATTCTTATCAATTAGGTTTCTAGAGGCAAACATTTATCAATTGTAACTGTTTTTAATTATCAAACATCAAATAAGCAACAACTAAAAAAGAAAAAGAAAACAAAAAGTAAAATAAAGAAGAAAAAACCCACAAGATTGCTACACGTAGCTATGTCCCCAACCGCCGCTAAAAAAGTTGAAGCACAAAAGTCCCATAACTCTTGTAAAATTTGTCGAATCAAAATGGCGGCGTAATATGATCTACTACATATGCTGACTAACAATCCTACAAAATATGAGCAAAATCCGTTGACCGGTTTCTGGGGAGCTGGGTCAACAAAGTGTTCCTATAGTATAGCATGTACATATTCAACAAAGTCCCATAACGCCTGTAAAAATTGTCGAATCAAAATGGCGACGTAGTATGATCCACTACACATGGTGACTAACAATCCTACAAAATATCATCAAAATCCGTGGAACGGTTTCTTAGGAGTTGCGTCCACAATGTGAAGTGGGACGGACGGACACTGGTATGTCTATGTCCCCTTCAGCGTTGCGGTGGAGGACAAAACACACCTTTTAGCTATTGATCTTAATTATAGTGTTTTATTTTGATAATTTTACAGATATATAAGCAAACTTCCGCTAGAGTTCGTTTGCACGCATACCACACTCTTCCGTGCAGGCATTGTGGGATGGGGAATTCCTACGAACTACACTGTACTTTTCTTAAAGATGGCGGTGGGGGTCATCAGAAAGAAATGACATCAGCTACAAAATCATACTTTTTCCCATAGCAAGTTGGTAGTAGGCTCACAATGTTTCTTGTCTCTACAAAGACAAGAAGTGCAGCGACTTGCTCCGATTTTAATTCATACTTTGTTTCGTATGTGTTGCATTGGCGGATCTAGAGGGGGTTAAGGGTGTCACAACCCCTTTGATTTGGGAAAAAAATAAGAGTGAGAGATACCAGAGTATAGTATTGATTATATAACAAAAAGATTCATTTAAATACATCCGAGAAGAAGCAATGTTGAACTCTTCTATAGGAGAGATCAAATGATCGATGTCGGATAAAAATCTAAATTCAAATACAAGCAGTTAGGCGGAGGTGGGGGGGGGGGGGGTAAAAATTCCTGAAAGTTTATATCAATCGATATCATACTTTCAATATTCATCAAATTTAGTTTCAAGGGGGAAGAGTGGGGGTGTTGATGAAAACTATGTGAATTTAGTTCTCATCCCTTATAGCAATAAACGTTGTAAATTCGATTGCCATTTTAAATTCTTTTGAAAGTGGTAGCTAACCTATAATACCCCGTGCAGACGATAAAAGAGTACAAAATAGATATCATGATATCAACAAGTTATGTGTTGAATCCCCCCTCCTGGAAAATTTTCTAGACCCGCGCCTGTGTTGCGTCTGAGTCCATGTTTTTTTCTTTCTTGAAGTGAAAGTAGAAAAGCTACATTTACTTCAATGTTTTATTGAACTTTTCTTTCCTTTTTTCTATATACTTCAACTTCGTGCCTTGCAATTTCAATTCATTTATGAAATTCTATGCACCTCTGATGATAAGTGTACAATTATTGCGCTATGTAATTAGGCCGCGTTGTAATCGCGGATGTACATTATCCCAAAACGGTATATGTGATGCGGTATATGGTAGCTAGTGTCTCTGTGTGCTGAGACGCAGAGGACTATGGGTAGTATGATATATAAAATCTTATGTCATGCTGTCATTTAATTTCATTTAATTGTGTTTTATCGTTGCATTCCTCTTTTTACCCATGTAAAACGCTCTGGGGTAAAAATATTCGGTTTATACATACATACAAACATACATACATAAATACCAAGGATAGCCCATGAAAATGTATTTCCAATGGAGTCATTTGATGTACGGATATTGAAGCTAGGGGTCGTTTATGTTGAAGGAAACCGGAGAACCCGGAGGAAACCCACGTGTCTGAGCGGGCAACCACCAATACCCTCTCACATACACTGGCAACGACTGCCGATCACGGGAATCGAACTTGGGTCGCAGCGATGAGAAGCGAGAGCGCTACCCGGACACCCTAATTTGAGTAATTTGCTTTCTATAAGGCACTATATAAATTTTATTACTATTGTTATACCATCCATTCTTGTAGGCTGTGGTTACTGTGTACTGGTGGATATCTGGTGTCCCCTGGTAACACTGGAACGCCCCCATTTCGGAGAAGTCCACGTGGGAGGAGTTGATGACAACCGTCTCAAAGCGATTCCGGTCGATCAGCTTCCATTTCCCATACAATTTAGAGCTGAAGGAACACGTCTTTCGTGGTGACAGCCCGTCATCTGAATAAATTAAATGAAACAGTTATTCTCTGGAAATTAAACTTTAAATTGTTATAATCTAATGAATATTTAATTTTTATTCTATTCTATAATAATAATAATAAATTATTTTATTTAGACAGGATAGCACAATTAGTACAAATGACTAGTTTACATTGTGGTCCTGTATAAAACATATTCACAGACAGATAAATGAGAGAATATAAAAATAGATAACACAATATAAAATATATACATAAAATACACACACGATATCACTGGGGGAAAAATAAACATATACACACACATATATACACACATACATACATACATACACATATATACACACACACATATATACATACACACACACATACATACACATACATACATATATATATATATGCACATATATACATATATATATACATATATATATATATATATATATATATATATATATATATATATATACATACACACATACATATATATATATATATACATATATATTCTACATTTTAAAAAAAAACTTGATAATGTCGTCATGGTTTTTTAATTATTTATTTCAATGTCACATTTTTTTGTCCAATAAATGATAATGATAAACCAATATTTTCCGTGTTGTACATCCTTACCACATTCTCCACAGGTCTTCAGGCAGTGCCGATAAAATTCGGAATGAGGACGGTCACACATTCCAGAATCTTTCAACTTTCCGCATTCTACTTCATCGTCATCTTGACAAACTGCATTATCTAAAACAGTTTTAAACTTTATTTAACGAACAAGTTCTACACTACTTTTCATCGATTCGGATATTGGCACATATTGATGCGAGTAGATACCGGAGTACCCGGAGGAAACTCACTTGTCCGAATGGACGACCACAGTACCCTCTCGCATACAGCCACTGCCGGTCCTGAGAATCGAACTCGGGTTGCAGTGGTGAGAAACGAAAGCGTTAACCACTAACTTGACCTGGGTACTATATAGACTAGCTGCAGATTTGAATCTCTCGGAAAAAATATTGGGACAGATCAGAGCTTATAAAAACATTCGATTTACGGCGCGCGCGCGAGCACACACACACACACACACACACACAAATTGCACACGGTTGTGGCCTTATATCGTTGTATTCTTATATTGCCGTCTCATAGATAAGATTTAATATAAAAAAATTCTAACATATTTTCCTACTACATTTGTGTTCAAACATTCCTTTAAATATTCATTAGGACTCCATACGACCCGAGAATTCACAGCTTCAAGTGATTTCGTTTGTTGATGTAGCCACGTTACCTGTAGGTAGCCAGTCGATTCGAACTCTGTTGCTATTAGTATATATTCATAATATTCAATACAAGTTATGTATTCGGTCTTCATCATAATAACAAATAATTAATAGAAATTAAAATATATATAGATAGTTCATTTAAAGGTAGAATAAGCCCTTGATTATTGAAAATGGCTACGTCAACGAACGAAATCATTGAAAGCTGTGATTTTTCGGGTCGTATGGAGCTTGAATGAACATTAGAAGGTATGTTTGGACACAAGTATAGTAGAAAAATATGTTAGGAATTTTTTATATCAAATTAATGAGACGGCAATACAAGAATACAACGATATAAGACTTCGGCCGTGCGCATTTTTTTTTTTTGACGCCGTAAATCGAAGGTGGATCTGTAGCTCTCTGATCTGTCCCAATACTTTTTTCAGAGAGCTACAGTTCTGCAGCTATATATAGACAGGTATATAATGCTTTATTGTTTAAATCGTCTACACAATATTTTCTTACGTGCCACCAAATCATTACTTAGGACATCTAGGATGACAAATATGTCTCCAAATCATTACTAATGACATACCCCCCCCCCCCCAAAAAAAACCCACTAGAAGCAGTATTCCGTAGAGAAGTATTATTTCGTCCCAAGTTTTCTTATTAATCACATGCAATAATCAGAGTGTTGTATGAACTTACTTATTTTTCTCATGTTTAATTTAAAGTAGTTTAATCCCGGTGGTGCCAGCCCATCCAGGTCCATAGGGCATATAACACTAACATACAAAAACGCCTCAAACGTCTCCCGTAGAACTATGGGGAAGCGCTGAAACAATTTTTCAAACACTTTAAATATCTTATGAACGATGATTCGACGGACAGTATCTTACATGTAGTACAATCAAATAAATGAGAAACATTTCCGCTTTGTGATCATTTCTTTTCTCTATGAGAAAGTACAAGTTCTTTATAATATAATGTGTACCAATTTTATGGTTAATTTAAATCCTGACCGAGAAACATCCTTACAATGCAAAATTGCGGTTCGTTGTGGTGTCTGAATTCTGTTTGGGAGGAGACTATGACGTATTTAAAGGCGCCCTGCTGCCATCCAGCCCAACAATGTAGAGATATTACTGAAAAGAAAAAAGGTCTAAAAAATATCTGGAATAAAAGATATATGATATTATACATTGCAATCTCTTCAATTGGATGTTTTCATATGATTTGATGTAGTTGCCGATAGGGGTGAAATAAATTAGTATCTTTTGCATTCTAAAGCACGTATTTAATGTATATTGATACTTGGAATGAATCAATAGTAAAAGTAAATCTATAAATATTTCTTCTTCAGATTTACCGACCTTTGATAATTATCGATATAAATTGTGACATGCAAATGACCTTTTAACTTTTAACAAGCAAGTTAAAATACATTATATATAAGAAATCTAACTGGTTTGTATCGTGAACTTTGCCCCATTATACAACTGACCCCGAGTTTTCATTGTTTTCATACACCCCCCCCCCCCCCCCCACACACACACAAACAAACTAGACGTACACTGGCTTCTTGAGTTATTTCCCGCTTTTGATAATCAAACAACGGAACAAAGCTCAAATTCAAATCGAGAAGAGCAACTGACGAAGAAGTTGGTGTTTCAGGGGGTTTTCTATGGCTGTTAAATACCACCTGTTATTAGACTGAATCTGTATGAATCCGTTTATAAGGTTCATGGCGAGTGTGACCCGGCCAGCAGTTTATGCTTATCCTTGTGGACACCTTATTCCACCTTTGGTACCAAGTTTCCATGAGTCAGTGTTTGCGCTTCTCAAAATATTGTATTCTTAAGGTATTTATGAGATTGATCACTGTTGGTTATCTTCACTTTTTCAAGAATGGAAAGTCAAGTGGGGGATAATTATGTTCAATGAACTTTGAAATTAAAAAATTCATTTAATTCAATGAAAAAAAAAATGTAGTTTTGGTAGAGAGTAACTGGGGGAAAATTAAACGCCCTGCGAGACTCGAACTCCTAGTATACATATCAGCACCTTTTAACCTACTGAGTCAGGAAATATACTTGAAAAGGGATAAGAGACATGTTACTAATATTTATTCTACTATGTATGATTTGAAAGGAAGTCGGTCGTAATGGCAATGTGTTATTTATCCAAAATGAAATAAGTTACATAAAGACTATGACTATTCTTATATACATAAATTATTCTTATATAGATAAATTACTCACTTCGACTCGTGTTAGAGAAGGGATTGCACGTACTCTTGGAGGGAGGTATAAAAGTCATACCGCCACTTTTACTACAGTCGACCTCGATAGAAGAGTTTCGCCATTCGCCATCGCAAGTATCCTGAAAAGACGGTGAATATGTAGCATGAGAACAAAGTGAGGTTTAATCTTCTGTCCCGTGGTCGACAAAAATATTTGAAATTAAAATCAATTTGAATTATGTATCAAGGGTGAATAAGATGTTTAAACTTGCAAATCAAGATAGTTGTGGTATCGCAAAAAGAATGAACCATAATCAAAGCAAAAAACCTTCATTGTGAGACCGCTGATGACCCGTAGGGAGAATCCACCAGAAATGGGACATGTATAGGACGACGGCTTCCAAGTGGCTGCAAGAGGCAATATAAACAACAACACGTGTTCTATTTATGAAGACAAACACGTGTACATCCTACACGTGTCTACATCTCTAAATGAAAGCTTACAAGAGGCAATATAAACAACAAGTGTTCTCTTTATGAAAGCATACACGTGTACATCCTACACGTGCACGTGTCTACATCTCTAAATGAAAGCTTACAAGAGGCAATATAAACAACACGTGTTCTATTTATGAAGACATACACGTGTACATCCTACACGTGCACGTGTCTACATCTATAAATGAAAGCTTACAAGAGGCAATATAAACAACACGTGTTCTCTTTATGAAAGCATACACGTGTACATCCTACACGTGCACGTGTCTACATCTCTAAATGAAAGCTTACAAGAGGCAATATAAACAACACGTGTTCTTTTTATGAAAGCATACACGTGTACATCCTACACGTGCACGTGTGTACATCTCTAAATGAAAGCTTACCAGAGGTATTATAAACAACAATGCGTGTTTTTTTTATGAAGGCATACACGTGTACATCCTACACGTATTGTTGTGTATATCTCCAAGAGGCAATGTAATAACAACATGTATTCTCATTGTTAAGGCATACACGTGTACGTCCTACAATGTACGTGTGTACATCTCTCGATAAAAGCTTACAAGTTAACATCTTGTCAAATTTTATCAAGAGAAATATACATGTAGGCTATTATACACATTTCCAATAATAAAATATAAATTTGAAGGTTGTCGTTAAAAGCATTTGGTATGCAAGCGATCACCAAGAGATAGATATCGGAACAAAAGAAGATTTGGTTTATTTTGCTCATGTAATGAAGATCCAGCGTATAGCATTCGAATTTAATTTGTGTTGTTATAAAAAGGTGAATCTCATATTGCATTTCATTCCTTATAAGTCTCATCGTTGACTGAAATGACATCATTCTCATGGAAGAATTGGTTTCCTTCCTCGTAATAAATTATCTTCTTTGAATTCTTACCAATCCAAGGCCATTCATCATATATCATTCTGCTGTCATCGCACAGTTCGGGAACATTTCTTTTCCTGACTGGTCCTGAAAAAAAACCCCCAGAATACCAGCTTTGTATTGTTTAGACTACAGGGTAGTGCAGCACAGATTTTATGTAGGTGTTGGGCCATCACTGGGAAAAGAGAACGTTAAAGTGTTATCCAAACGTCAATCAAACGTCACTCACTGACTCCCATAGAAACTCATTCCAGTTTAAGTATTTCCTGGATCAATAGATAATCTAATTATCAGAAACTAATCGCTTTTAAAATTCTAAAAAGAGTACTACATGTTGAATTCACTTGAGTCTTTTCTTATCAAAAACGGCGTCTTCCAGATCGTTCTGTGTCTCGGGGGAATCGTCAAAATGTCCAGATAAGGACACAATCATGAGATTTCTTGAGAATTCGATAAAATGAGAGTTAGGTGGATAAACATAAAATGTTACATAGTAATATTAACGTACGCAGTTTCACTGTATGTTATTTCTTGATAAAAATATTAACATGCACGCAACCTTTCAATTTGAAGTAAAGAAAAAAAACGAATGAAAGAAACAAGTTAAAAAATATACTAGTAGATAAAAGGTGAAAATAACGAACAGTGATCAAGCTCATAACTCCTATAAAGGAATACAAAATAGAGAATTGGGCAGACATGGGCCCCTGGATATATCAGAATTGAGATCAGGTGTCTAGGAGGAGTAAGGCATCACCTGTCGACAGATCACATCCGCCGTGTGCCCTATATCTTGATCAGGTAAACGGAGTAATTAGAGATGAGGAAAATGTATAGTTTGTTTGTATTGCATGCATCACCCCAAAACACAAACTATACATTTATTCCTTACATATTGCTTTGGCAATTGCGCATTTGTTTATCCACACGCTCATTAACAATATGTTATTAGATATTCAGAATCATAAAGTAATTGATATTTTGAAGGTGCAACGTACAATATTCACCGAGACCGGAGGACGAGGTGAATATTACACTTCCATGGTAGCTAAAGCATCGTATTGATCTCGAAAATGTCATTATTATCTATCATGCAATTGAATAATCTAAAACATTGAAACCTATTTCTACAGCTTACCAAACAATACCTGGTCGGCCATCTTTGATTACCGCTAGAGTGGAAGACCAAGTCGAAAGTCATTTTAAGACGCAGGTTTACATTGGACGATCAAAGATTATAACCGAAATCGTATCAATTCAGGAATTCCCTTATATTCACCTCGAAGGCACGTGGAAGTGAGCATAACTTTCTATTTCTTTTAGTTTGTTGTTTCTCAACTCTTCAGAATGTTCTGAATTATCAACCATAAAATCACTGTCATTATTATATGATTGAATGATTTCGTGCTTTCCAACAACCTAGGAAAAATAGAACGTTGTATTCACCGACGCGTACCTTTTAGATGAATATGGCACATTTTTAAAATTTCTCAAACATTGAACCAAAAATGAATTGAGAATTTGAAAATCGATACGATTGGCTATACTTTTTTATCATTGGATGAAAATTCACGTTTCTACTTACTGAATCTTCGACTACCTTGCACCAATTGTAAAGAAAGGATGACTTATATCGCGAACTGGAGAAACAATTTCTGATTTATAGCAACATCGTCCGTGGTCTAAAGGTAAGTTCTACATGTGCAAGTAGCCGGCTTCAATGTTTTAAATCATTCATTTATATGATTAACATAAACTTGCGTCTCTAATTGCTTTTGACTACGTCTTACATCTGGCAGTATACAAGGATGGCCAACCAGGTAGCGTTTCGTTGACTCTGGTAGCCAGTTTCGATGTTTTGAATTATAGAATCGTATGATAAAACAATGCCTTAGCTACCTTCAAAGTACAATATTCACCACGCCCTTCGTGTTCGGGAAATATTGTATGTACTTCGAGGTGAACTATTCACCGGAAAAATGTCAATAATTTGTGTATTATTTACTGTTTGCTATTATTCACTTTTTGTAATTATTTACTTATTTCTAGCAAAATAGAAAGACTATCAAAGGATGATTTTGTTGGCACATTCCTTTAAAATTTCATAAATTACTACATTGACATAAAATATATTGACTCTTAGGGGAACAAATCCAAAAGATCGGACGATAGATCCGGGTCTCAATCATGACAAGTTAATAATTTATAGATATGAAATAGGATATGTCGCGATCTATGCCAAGGTTATCTCACCAGAACAAAAGTAAGTCTATTAAACGAATACTGTTTAAAAAAAAGTTCTTTCCTTTTTTTTTCTTTGTCGTTCATGTCTTAACGATTTCACTACGTAAATTAAGTGATTCACACATGACGTAGCTTTAATTTTGAATTTACTCATTCTAATGTGTTTAAAGACGACAATAAGCGACTAGGATGTGCCAAGGAAATTCACTGATCAATACCAAGTACATTTCTAGAACCCAAAAGGAGTTCGTAATCAAAAGTAAAGAAGTTGTCGATTCCCAGGCGAGACAATATGATCAGGGTAAATTGTTAAGCTATATCGTCAACAAGAGGTCCATGGGCCACAACGCTCACCTCGGTCACCCTGGACCTGCTATTTATCCTCTTAACTCCATGATATATATTATGTCCTCAAACTCGCTCGAAATAACTGAAGTCATCGCGCTTTTGAATTGGGAGAGACGAGTTGCTCAGCAACGATTTCAAGTCCAGTCAAAAGAGTAATAAAATATTTGTTCTGTAATTAATATCCACCTGTGATGTCCTTCTGTTGTTTAAGCGTTCTATTATTTATAAGGAATGGAGAGTTTCAGACAGCTATTTAGTAATATTCTGTTGAGTTCAAATTCATCATTTTTCTAAAAATCAACAAATCCCCCCATAATATCCCTCTGTCACTATGGAGCTTTTTTTCTTTTTGGTTTTAAAATGTCTTGATAAATTTCAAATTAAAATATAAAGAAATAGACGGGATTTGAACCTAAGACCTTTTGCATAGAAGTCAGAAGCTCTAGAGCACCCGATGACAATCGTTGGAAATATTAAGCAATGGGATATTTTATATCATAAAACTCTATTATGATATTTAATTGCATTTTTATAATTATAAAACATATCTATCTAAAGTAAAGATAAATTGGGGGTGGATCCATGTTCTCCTACCTCTCTCTGAGATTCCTTAGATATAATGGATATCAGCACCTTCGGGACCCCAACTCCATTAATTTTAAGAAATAAGAGTTATTCAGACAGCAACCTAAAAATAACCTGTATCATGGTTAACCTTTACCGCAAATAGCTGAGTATGCGTTCGAAAAGAATACTTGATTCTTTGTTGCCGTATAGCGTACTAGTACGGACGATCCCACTGATGACCAGTCATTTAAGACTTTTGTGTTTTAGGAATTAGATTTACAGAAATTAAGATAATTTGAAAGATTCATAGTTTCAACGGTATGAGTATGGAGCCCATGGTAGCTGACCAACGATTGATATGTGGTTTAGCCCATCCTTTATGAATCTTATATTTACATATTTTCATCCTCTGAACTTGTATAAGTTGTATCTCTAACCAGAAATGAAAGTTTGCATTTAAACAATAAAATGCTTTCTTTGTTGTTTCATCAGGCGATGAAGGTAGCTAGCATTGCAGAAAAAATCATAAATTTTTTCTGCAATAATTGCCTCATATTTGTAAAGAAGAAAGCTTTGTAATAGTGCAATCATTATCTTTTTAATTTATTCCCCCAAAAGGTATCAAGCTTAGTGTCAAAAGGTACCAAGCTTAGTGTACGAAACTATCAGATACCAATATGCAATTAAATCTCAGTACTCGTTAGATCACATCTTTATACAAAAAATCCAGAGTGGTGATTCTAACGTCAATTTCTAACTTGTCAAAAACTTATTCCTAACGTGCGTAACGTACGTCTGCGTGTTAATTTGTCATATGTCGGCATACCTTGATTGTTATTCATTGAAGTGTTACAGCTTCACTAGAATCATTGGCAGGCAACACAAAATTGTGACAAAATTTATAGATTAGTATAAAGCATAGAAACAAAAAATTTAAATCAGGCTTTGTTTTTATTTGTGTGTGTGATATCTCACTCGATATTTTTTCATTCCCAGATCTAAGTGAAATGTCACAAATGTTGACCTATACTTGGCGCTTACGGCTGCAAAGTGAGAACTCTAGATACAGACAAGTCTACTCCCGGCTGAGAACTCTAGATACAGACAAGTCTACTCCCGACTGAGTACTCTAGATACAGACAAGTCAACTCCCGGCTGCAAAGTGAGAACTCTAGATACAGACAAGTCAACTCCCGGCTGAGTACTCTAGATACAGAAAAGTAAACTCCCGGCTGAGTACTCTAGATACAGACAAGTCTACTCCCGGCTGCAAAGTGAGAACCCCAGATACAGACAAGTCAACTCCCGGTTGCAAAGTGAGAACTCTAGATACAGACAAGTCAACTCCGGGCTGCGAACCCCAGATACAGACAAGTCAACTCCCGGTTGCAAAATGAGAGCTCTAGATACAGACAAATCAACTTTCTGCAGCAAAGTGAGAACTCTAGATACAGACAAGTCAACTCCCGACTGCAAAGTGAGTACTCTAGATACAGACAAGTCAACTCCCGGCTGAGTACTCTAGATACAGACAAGTCAACTCCAAATATATATTCCCCTATTGTATTATCATTATTATCATCATATTGTATACTTTCTTACATATTCATTGAATATAGCATACACTGATTGTAGGATGGTGAGGGGTATATGAAGCTTTATTCACCTCTGTCGTTATTGTGTCCAATAAAGAATCAGAAAGTCAATGTTAGAGAGTTTCAAAGAGTTCCTCCCCAGTCACGTGACCAAATAAACCAATCAGATAAGTTCTTACGTAATATATTATGAAGTAATGATAGGCACATCTATTTTGCACGTGTTGTGCTCATACTAGCATGCATGGGGTATAGGGTATAGGGTATTATGCTATCCAACTAGATTGAGTATTATTAAATAACCGGACTTCAACAATTCAAATCCTTTTTACTCAAGAACTTTGTAAAGTAATTCATTGTTTAAAATCCTAACATATCAGCAAATAGGATGTATGGGATGCCATTTTACTATTCAATTAATTGATATCAAGACTTTGAATCAAGATTTGAGAATTGACATTAAGTATTCGAATTCTTGATATCAAGAATAATTTGTTGATGTAAAGGATTTTTTGTAGATACTAATATCTATAATAAATGATATTGATATATATATATAATTTGTTTTGATTTTGTAAGCAATTCAGAATGAACTTTTTAGAAGGTTATTGATTATATTTAGAAATTTAGAAGATCAATTAAATAGAAAGATTTCATTGAATTCTTTATGAAACACGAATCGAACCACATTCTGACTATAGCGTTGATTCAATGTTTTCACATCACAGTACAGCGTTCGTAAGGTTTTCATCTAATCAAAGTGTTACCAGTGTGGTTTGAAAATCGATCGAGGGAATTTACAAAGAAAGACCGACAGATAGACTGAAAACTTGTTGGGAGAGAGTCGAAGATACTTGTCGGCAGTGAGGACCAAACCAGGAACGTCAAAGCAATAAAAAAAAAAAAAAACAACTCCGGATCTGTAAAAGTTGTAATTTGCACTGATTGATATGTAAGAACACATTATTAATTACTACTTTGTGATTACATATTAATGACGCGAAATTTACAAGGCTAAACGAGCAGTCCTTGGGTCACAACATACAAATAAGAACCCCACCCGTCCTCAACTATCATAGTCGCGGAATAAAATTAACATGCGACATATAAGATTGGTCAACCAATCAGGTCTAGATCGTCGATCCGTTCCTGGTATATTCTCACGAGGGGCAATGGTCTAAACAGTTTGAATAACGTGTCACAGCAGGTGTGGCACGATAAAGATCCTAACCTACTCAAAGGTCGTAAGCGCCGAGCATAGGCCAAAATTTTGCAGCCTTTCACCGGCAATGGTGCCGTTTCCATGTGAGTGAAAAATTCACGAGAGGAACGTTAAACAATATACAACCAATCAATCTAATGCTCTTACATAAAAGAGACTTATGTATTTGAAACAATTTGTTTACGCACGATTGACTTTCTTTTGTTAATGCCTAGATACTAATTGCATGTACATGTAGGAGCGATTTCGGTTACTTATAGGCTATACTATCAAAATTACTGTGGCGCATACTATATATATATAATATGATTACGGCGTGACCGTTGGAGCGAGCGCAGCATATCTGAATACATTTTCAAAAAATTTATATTGAAAACAAGGAAAACTGATCTGGTTCACTGTCAATTCGTAGGATTACTGTCTTGCTCTTCTCGCCAATGTAGGAACCAGTTTAGCGGGAAATGCAACGAGCGTGTTGTGACGTAGCCTGGTAGTTGTGACGTGACTGTTTACATTTCTTTAGACAATATTTCAAAAAGAAAAAGAAAGGGGGAAGAATATGATTTTCATCCTTTCCTTTCAAATAAGAAAGGTTTGTAATACTTCAAAGATTTTTTATATTATTATTTTACGAATCGAACCATCCGCCATTTTGTACGAGGGACTTCTGGGATTGGCGTCAAAAAAAATTCTTGTTAGAGGTTGAGATTTAGCTCGGATTATTTCCCGCGCTCTAGTCATTAGAGCTCGCAGTACGAGCCAGCGCGGAGCGCTGGCTCGCTGCGCTCGCTATAATATATACAATGTATATGAAGAGGGAGACTTGTAATCAATATAAAATAGAAATAAAAATTATCATTTGATAAGATTTACACATGACACTTGACAGCGGTATAGCCGACAAAATATGACATTTTCCCGCGATACAACGTCGTGACGTACTTTTTTTTATTGTGACGTCATATAGTGTGCCTGTGCTAAACTGGTTCCTCGCTGATTGATGCTACCCGTACAATCGTAACTACTCGGCTATTTCCGTAACCGCAAATGAACCTCGCATGTGGATCGACGCCATCAGAGTTGGTTGTTACGTATACATAAACGTAACTTTGACGTCACAGTCGTACGTTACACTGTGAAACGTGAACTTTCAAATGCATCTAAGATATTATGCACATCTAAGGTATTGTACCACTATCAATTTCCATTTACATGTTATGTAATATGTTTTACGGCGTGACCGTGTTTGAGGGAGAAGCAAAAAAGTTTTGGCATTAGTATCTATATCCAAAACAGGACAAAAGCAACCCGAAGTTAGCACGCAGACGGAGCGGTATCAAAGCATCCTAAGTTTGGACATTTGATCCGCCTATATATTGAACGCGGGAAATATAACGCAATTGATGTAAACAGTACATTGTGACGTCATATTCAGCTTCATTATTTAGCAAATTTACAAGCATAGCGTTTGAACCACAACAAAAAACATGGCGTTAATCGTGGAGTGATTATATATGATTAAGAAAATAAGATTTACATGCTTTTACGGATTTTATGTAACATCTCAGAACGACGTGAACTAGGGTAGACGAGATTCAAAATGGAGGAATACATGTCCACGCGCTAATATTCGAATCGACGCCATTGGTACCAAACTTTTCAAGTTCCATAGGTATGGTTTAATTTTTCATTATTTTCCTATATTTCCCTTTTAAACATGTATATACGTGTTACCTATAGGGAGAGCTCCGCTCTCACGGCCCTCCGGGCCGTGAGAGGGCTTCGTCCTCTATTAGAGTGAATAAGACGTTAATGATACCAAAACTGAATCTGTGGTGAAAATATAAATAACATAATATGTTTTACGGCGTGACCGTGTTTGAGGGCGAAGCAAAAAAGTTTTGACATTAGTATCTATATCCAAAACAGGACAAAAACAACCCGAAGTTAGCACGCGGACGAGGCTGTATCAAAGCATCCTAATTTTTGGACATTTGATCCACCTCTATATTGAACGCGGGAAATATAACGCAATTGATGTAAACAGTACATTGTGACGTCATATTCAGCGTCGTTATTTAGCAAATTTACAAACAAAGCGTTTGAACCACAACAAAAAACATGGCGTTAATCGTGGAGTGATTATATATGATTAAGAAAATAAGATTTACATGCTTTTACGGATTTTATGTGTAACATCTCAGAACGACGTGAACTAGGGTAGACGAGATTCAAAATGGAGGAATACATGTCCACGTGCTAATATTCGAATCGACGCCATTGGTACCAAACTTTTCAAGTTCCATAGGTATGGTTTAATTTTTCATTATTTCCCTACATTTTCCTTTTAAACATGTATATACGTGTTACCTATAGGGAGAGCTCCGCTCTCACGGCCCTCCGGGCCGTGAGAGGGCTTCGCCCTCTGTTATTCAGGGATTCGGTTCTGGCCTTTTAACTCTCATCCACGGGCGCGCTTCCGGCGAAGAAAAGCATCGATTTGATGCAATTCTTGCGCCGATCCACGTCCGGGTCTTCTTACCGGTTACGGAAAAAGACGAGCGCGTGATCTGATTGGCTACCTGTAGAGATGCGAGATCAACAGGGAACCAGTTTATGCCTGTGCAGCATTGTGATTTTTCTGCATTAACTACGCTGAGTCCGGTTCTAAATCTATAATAAATTCGCAATCATCACGTGATCATCGTCCCGCATATCCTTAAAGGGAAAGGTAACCCCAATTTTTTTTTTACATAATAAATGATAAGATTAATTACATGATAAATATTTGTCATATTATTCTGTTGATACATGGCCTAGATAAGCCTCAGTACTAATTTTAAAACGTTAAAAATTGAAATTCCCGCCATCTATGGAAGCTGCCATGAAGCGGAACTCTTTTGTATTCAAGACCACAAAAATCAATAATTTTGACGTCACACCGTCTATTCCAGTTTTGATGAGATTCTAAGATCATCAAAGATGTGCATGTGGTAGATTTTAAGAATACATTGTATATAGGTGGATGCCTTCTTGTCAAGCAGTTTTGCGAAAGGGAGATGTGAAAAAAGTTTTCCCCCGAAATTCCTGACCCAACAAGGTTATTTGAAAAGAAAATACTATGTAAACTGTGGATCCATCATTTGCGTAATGACAAGTTGCGGTTTGAGACATGTACATGTATGAAGAAACGAGTACCATCTGCGACTGAATGTCTTCTTTTCTTAAATTCCTCTTGCGAAAGAACGGGCTCAAATCTATACGACTCCAAACTTAACTGTTCGTGACTTCTCATGTTTACAGCGCTGCTGCAAACTTCCGCCAGAGTTCGTTTGCTTACAAATCAAACTCTTCCAGTTACGCATTATGGGATAGCGATTTCTTAGGCCGCGTTTATTGTGTGACGTCATTGAGGAATGACGAAAAACATAACGTCAAACGTAAACAACTTTCAAAACAAGAACGTAAACATCAAGTTCATTACTTTACACAATAATTTGAACAGAGTCTCCCTATTTTCTAATGATCTTTTGATCATTTTATGTTTAAAATAAAATCCATACTTTTATATTGATGCTCTTAATGTCAATATCTTTAAACTTTTAACTACGAACTACTTCTTTAGTGTTATTTGCCTGCGTGATAATCGCGGACTCACAATATACAAATCTGTATATTGTACTGCTTGTCACATAGGAGAGGTCTATTCGTAAGTGACGTAATGAGGCCTCGACGGGGAGTTTGAGCGCTGTTGATGAAATAAACCGGAACCGACGGTGTGATGTAATAAATTAAACTTCAATGGCCGCTCTCTTAGCGGCGGGTAATTTGAAATATAAGATAGATTAATATTGATTTAACTGTTAAGCATGGATTTTTGTTGTTAAAGACTGTCATTTACGATATCAGTAAGTAATACTTTATTCATAAAGGCAACAATCTGGTTAGGGTTGCCTTTCCCTTTAATTAATTGTACTAATACAAGTGTTCTTATCATTATATGGGAATTAACATCACATGACGATGTTTTACTTACTGCCCTGGCATTCATTAGAAAATTCCAAAAATTTAAATCTTTCCAATTTCATTGCTCCTCAGAACACAACGGATTGTAGTACTTTGTACTAACTTCATTAAAACACATTTTCTACCCACTATCTTTCGTAGAAAGGAGGCATGAACCTTTAATTCAATAATTTTTCTTCTCCTAGGGATAGTTTGTCTCACTTTTAGTTGATGTTTTGACCCAGTTCTAATGAAAAAAGTATGGTATGAAAGTAGACACCATTAGATAGACAAGTGCTTGTTTCACACAGGTCCGTTGTTTTAATCTATAATTACGAACTCGCAATTTGAAATTATACAATAAGCAATTTGAAATCAACAAGCATTCCGAGAGATTGTAAAAGCAATTTATTCCCTACCTCTAATTCACTGTATGCAAACCATGTGCATTTAGACGACAATTTTAATACCAGGAAAATATCATAATTTTTATCTCCTATAAATAGATGCGATGAATCAGACAAACTCGTTCAGTGGTCAAAGTTAAGCGGAAAAAAATAATTAAAAACAACGTTTCGTATTTGAATAATTTAATGCAAGAGACAAAGATGCTAACCTTTGTTTATCAAAATGTACATAAACTCGGAAAAATACAAGTCAACCAAGCCGCGCAATGATTTACTTAGCAACAGCGACACGAAGCGTCTAGCTGTGAAGCCGAAGGTCGCCATCTTTAATCTTAGTTCTACGGAGCCTAGCCATTTATCAAAATATTGTATCATGATAGAAAATATGTGTAGACTATCCATGTAATGCGTATTTCGCTGCCCTTTAGAGATAGAGATCGACTTTGAAGTCGCTCATCTCCGACAGATTGAGAAAATGCGGGGAAATTGCATTGTTTAGGCCTACCCAAAATAAATCTTCAAATATCAGAAAATGCAATAATTTACGGCTTTCAACTTTGTGAAAACTTCTACTAGATGAAAACTTACCCTTGTATGCAATGTTGTAGATAATAGTAAATCTGACACAAGAAAATATGTAAGCAAGTAACAAATAGCAATCCACATGTCAATGTGTCTGACGTCATGTGATAAAATGTGAATTTTTGTTTGCTTTGTCGAAAGACGGATCAAGGAATGAAACAACACACACACACACACACACACACACACACACACACACACACACACACACACACACACACACACACCCTCCTTTTCCCCAGTGAGAAATGTATTTCAAAATGAACAGGGTAATGCTTACTTGGCAAATCATTAATTCGAATATAATATCTTTGTTTTAATCTATTATTCGACCCAAACTTCCGCCAGTGTTCGTTTGTGACGTAATGAGGCCCCGACGGGGAGTTTGTTATTCGACCATACACACAGAGAAAGATGTTTTACTAAGGTGATTTGCGTACAAGTAGGCCTAGATGCTAATATTGACAACGAGAAAACAACATGTGTATCACACCGAAGTATCTTATTGTGCACGTTGACTTTCTATTCCACAGAAGGCTGAAAACAGTGCTGCGATGTAAATTTAGAGAGAGAGAAAGAGAAAATAGTTCCGACATCTGGTTGTCAAGGGGGTTTGTCCACATACCAAACCAGGTTATACAAAAATAACTTGCGTTCCTCAATTGGAATTTGACCAATCAGAGACAAGGATACAATAAGAATTAAATTATTTGAAAATATGTTTTGAAATTTCCTTGGTCGAGATTTCTTAATTACTTGATAGACACATAAAGGGGTCTATATTAACAGTTTTAAAAGCGATAATATTTTCTTCAATATCAAAATCATAACAACTCTTTCTGCAGCAAAAATATTTTAAATACAATGTTTTGTATTTGAATAGTTCCATTTCTTACATTTTTTACAAACATCTTTTTCTCCAAAATGGAGTAAAGTGAATACAATCTACCGTATGGAATGTACATCATAACATCATAGAAAATTTCTAAGTCCCTTACTGGTATTCTTTAAAAGAAATACATATTTATGAACATAAAACATTTATGGATACTGTATTCATAATTACCGCCACTGTCTATAAATACCACCTATTATTTTTGGTACTTGCGCGTGCGCAACTTGGTAGCGTCACTCGCCATATTTTATTCGATGTTTGGAAGATTTTAGTATTATCTTGATGTTTTCACAGATGCTTGATTCCTGATTCTTTGTCTATGTCCCAAAATTTGTTTACTTGGTGTATATTTTTGTAGGGTGGTGGATGGGGCATATCAAAGCTGAAGGTAACTACAGCATTGATAGGTGGCGGAAGATACCCCATCTTTGACACTTTTTGTATATACAATTTACCAAATTATCTGCTCTTATAACTTGGAGTGTTTTTCTAGTCAAAATATTGTAGTTATGGTTTTTTATATTGTAGTTCTTAGGATTGTGGCGTTTTTGTAATGTTTTATTGGTCATAATTCCTTAGCATAAATCGCAGTGTTGTGTTTTTAGTTTGTTATATTTTTAATTGTAAGTGTTTTATAATATGATTTTTTGGCATAATACTTTGTTATTTATTAGTTGATAAATTACAATTCTAATTCCTTAAACCGTGTGATGTGTTTAATTGTGTCAAACAGAGCACCACCCTATTAGTTATCCATAAAGTTATATTTGTATTATTAATTAAAACCTAACTAATGCAAAGATAATTTATATATCTCAACCCATGCATCCGTTTTTGTTTGTATCAAGTGTTCTTAAGAAGTAACTCTTTGTTCTAAACTTTTAACATTTTCCCTTTGATTCAAAGTGATGAATTTCAAAACACTTTAATTAGCATCTTCTGCCAAAAAAGTTTCTTAGTTGAGCTCTCTTGAAGAAAATAAGCACCGCCTTCAAATTTACCTGGCCTGTGAACCCCTGTCAATCAGGAGAAATTAAGCTTCACATTGGATGCTAGAAATTGATGGACACTTAGTTGGGAGTCAAGTCAACTCGTACCCTGACCGACTCGTACCCAGGTCAACTCGTACCCAATAGGTCAACTCGTACCCAATAGGTCAACTCGTACCCAAAAGGTAAAAGTCAACTCGTACCCAAGAATCTGGTTACGAGTTGACTCCTCCTCTTCAATTGATGACAACTCGTACCTAAGCGATATGTCACTTATATGCGCATAGATATATTGCATTATGGGCAGATTCTTGGGTACGAGATGACTTTTGCCTTTTGGGTACGAGTTGACCTATGGGGTACGAGTTGACCTGGGTACGAGTCGGTCAGGGTACGAGTTGACTAGAAATGTATACCTTATCTATCTTGTCTGGCGATCGAGGCGCCCGTGCAATCTTTTGATGCTTACCTTACCGCGTAATCCAACTGGAGAGGGGATTTTCATGTAGAGATAGTCATACAATGATAGTTGTAAATTTTGCATACATTTACATCAATTGTAATAGAATATAGTAGGTTATGCTTAGGAATGGGTACGATTGATAATTATTATGGATTTTTAGAATATAATTTACGCGTAATTTTCTCTCGAAACATAGCGACAAACGTGCATGTAACTGCAATTTTATTAGAATTAGATGTTAGATCCGCTCGCTTATTCGCATACATAAGTATGCGAGTACTCGAGCGGATCTAACATCTAATTTTAATTAAATTGATGTAACTGTCACCTTATCGGAAGAGAAGTTAGCCGTTTTAAGGGATCTTTCTTGCGTATCATGGTTGGGATTGGGATCCAGAGGAAGAACGAATTCTTCGTCTGGACCATTTATCGAAGGAACTGTCGGAAAATCCGAATGTCCTGACTGTTTTTGTAGGCCATGCGTTATGGACGAGTCACACAGCCAACTTTGATAACCAGAGTATTCTGGTGTACCGTCCAGAAAAACTAATTCAAACTGAATAAAACTTTCTGAGCAGTTTTGGAATAATCACGGAGCGTGGGACGATGGTCGGTACATCAGCTGTACATAGCCAGAAAATTTACCGCAGTACGCAGGAACTCCCGTCGGAAACTGCATGTTTGGCAGTCCATCGTCGGATACCGGGAATCTGACGGAGGCAGCCAAATGTATACAAGAAAACTTAGAATAAAGAATACTCTGTCTACGTTTTCAATGGCTAACGTTCTCATTTATATAAGATAAATTTATCGAGCTTTAATTTTTACATGTTTGATTCATTAGTTTTAATTATCAGCGTTTCGATTAACCTGCACAAGAAAAATGACTACCATGAATTTTTCAATCTTATAAAAATGTACAGGTAATGCAGGTAACACAGATAACATCCTGTGTATTTGGGACGATATATACAAGCTAGCAGGGTTTCCTCGGGCACGGGGCTTCACACCTGCCTTAATTTAGCTCCGCCCCACACTGAACTTGCCGGAGGAAAACCGACCGGTTGAAAAACTCAGCCTTTAATTACTTGAAAGACTTACAAAGTTACCTATATTAATACTTTTACGTGAGATGATATTTTACTTTAATATCAATACAATAAAAGAACTCTTTCTGGAGCATGATGTCATTAAATCTAGCATTCTAGAGAATACGTAGGTCGCTTGCCAAAGCATAATTAATTGTGATTCATATCAACTTAACACATAATCTCAATATAAAGGTCCTGTCTTTTTTTAATGTTCTAGGTTGCGAGAAATGGACACTCAAAGAGGTGGATGGACCAAGATATCCATAAATGTCTATATGCCTAAATTCGCAGGCGACACATAAAATGATGTTTGTACTATTCCAAGATTTTCACAATAAATATTATTTTCGGTTATCTTTTTCTCTCACTTTAACCTAATGCTTTTCAAATATTGTCTCAACAAATGCTTCAGGAAAAAAATTTGCATTATAATTTTTGGCATGCGATTTTTCGTATCTCTCGGTTGTGTAACTCTTTGTTTCTACCCAGCATTGTCTGCACCCACCTTTCCTCACCGTGACCACGCCCTTACTTCTTCTGTGGAACGACATACAGACATACTTTGTCCTGCAATGAAAATAAAACTATAAAAAGTTTCCAATCATACCACACTCAGTATCGTGATAGATGTTTTATCTTCCACTCGAATGGCCATTTCCACGGGAGGATGGCGACATTTTCATGGTTTATTGCGGTTTTAGTTTTTTTATGCTTATTCTAGCAACTTTAAGTTAAAACCCCCACATTGTTAGCCGTCTGTCAATCAAACATTTAACAATAGATCTCAGGTGGAGTGACATCTGCAGCTAGAGCTACCCCAGAGAGTTGTTTTGATAACAATAACAGCCAGTACCTACAGACATTCTTTAGATCTTGAGGAAGCCCTGTATTCTAGAGTTTTGATAGCATTGATCTGTCCACAACTACTATTTTCTCCTAATTCAGTTGTTTTCAAAAGGACCCCTGAACAACGCCATTTTAATCAAATTGTAATTTCCCCCCTCTATATACATACATAAATTAAACAATCAGAAATCAAACAATAATTTGCCCATTAATTTGTAAAACTTGTAACATATTGAAATAATTTATATTATCAAATTATGATAGTTCTATATTTATAAAATATTTATAAAAGAAATTATTCATTGAGCCAATGGCTGAGAGTTAAAGAGAGAAACAGGGGGTGGTGTAGACTCTGTGTCATCTAGTCATAGGGATACAACCATTATACAAACACTATGACCACAGAAACACTGCAGACAGCCCTGAGACCCTTCCTGTGTACATCAAAAGTATACACAGCAACCTGATCTCTTGGCCAGGTAAATTCCAGGTAAATAACAATGACCATAGAAGAGCTCCGCCCACATTCAGTGATTCGTGAAGAAACCGTACAGTATTATTTTGGTTTTTTGTTTTTTTTAATGAATATCAACTGCACAGTTACGTGGTTTACATACAGGCAAACTAACTATTAAGCCAGATACTCAGTATATTGTGAGGAAGAAAAAGAAACAATAAGCGCATGGGCCTTAAGGGTCATCTGGGTAGGCACATGTTTTGGTCTGTACAAATCTTTGTGTTACCTGAGTGCTTTTTACACTTCTCCATTATTATACTTTGTACTAGATAATAGATATATTGACATAGCTATCATGCACAACTGTATTTCACAATTCTTCCATAGAAGAGTAAGATTATCACGTCATAGTAAAATGGATCTTCTATTTGAGGTCTAAAAGGGCAAATGAATTTTTGCAGTTTATTGCTTACCATAATCATGCAAAGAGTTTGCCTTATTGAGTCCAGAAGTAAAGATTTTCTAAAATATATGCATATTACATTTCCAACACATGATCAACAAAGTCTCACCCCGGCACCTACACCCAGGTCAGTTAAACGGAGTAATCCGTGGTTAAAATCAGTGTATAAAAAACAGTTTAATAATAGGTATGAAACACGTCAGACAACATTTGACCCAATGCAAGGTTGTATTGGCAAACAAAATCGTTATAATGACCATAATTGAGAAATGCTGACTTCAAACGAGATTATTGAAAAGATGTATCTACTTCTGGACATCAGGAAATCAAAATGTTTGCATAATTATAATGAAAATTGAGCCCGCTACCAAATTGTGAAATCCGTGACCTCAGGGCTCAGGTACCAGGGTGAAGCTAGATTGGTTAAACATATTTTGTAATGAAAATACAATAGAAAACCTTCTTACTTGCTGGACATCAAGCAGAAAAAAACCCTGCAAGATCATAATGAACAATGTTAAATTTATGACTTCAAGATATAGGGCTCACGGCGGGTGTGACCGGTTGATAGGGGATGCTTACTCCTCTTAGGCACCTGATCCCACTTCTGGTATATATCCAGGAGTCCGTATTTGACCAACTCTTTGTATTCCTTATAGGATTTGTGAGATTGATCACTGTTCGTTATCTTCACCTTTTCATATAATGCATTTAATATAAGGCCAACTTATCTCCACCCTAGGGCCTAAACCAAGGGGTCTTGAATTTCAGTTTTAATTGTTAGGGGGTTCAATGCTCATTATAGTAATGTAAACATTTGGCCTTCTTGATGCCCCCCCCCCCCCCCCCCCAAAGATTTTCTGAGATAAAATGTATTTTCAATATATGACCAACTTAGCCCCACCCTGGGACATGAAGCCAGGGATTATGAATATAACAATTTTGGTAAATGGTTCATTGCATATTCTAATCATGCCAATAGTTGAATGCATGATTGTCAGGAGTAGAGAAGAAGACCTTTGAAGATTACATTAATTTTGGCCACGCCCCTCATACCCTAGGGAGCCAGAGTCCATGAAATTTACAATTCTTGGTTCCCCTTTACTCATAGATGTTATATACCAAAATTGGTTGAAATTGATCCAACTGTTCCAGAGAAGAAGTTGAAAATATTCAAAAGTTTACGACCGACGAATATTTTGAGTTAGAAAAGAATATGGTTCAGCTACGTGATATACAGGAACAGTGCTGAACACGGACTAGTGATTAATACCGTAGCTTCATTGATATCTGTCGACAACAGTAATTAGTATTTTCATCAACTTATTTGTCAGTAGCTTGCTCAATTTAAAAACTGATCATACGCAGAACAAGCTATTGCGTATCGAATCAGTTGAGAGATATGAACACCATATGCAGGTGATAATGGAATATTGCTACATAAATATGAGAAGTTGACGATGGAGAAGCTGAAATTATCCCGTTTTATAATTTGATTAATAAGACCCCCCCCCCTACATACTCCTGTTTTAAATTCTGATCTCGTATTGTGGTTCCATCCTACTCCCAGGGACCACAACTTGAACATAATTCCGTAGTACCATGGGGTGCTTGCATATCAATATGACTAATCATAGCCCTTTTGTTCTTCAGCAGAAGATTTTAAAATATTTTTTTCTATATATATATGCTCATGTAAAAAAAAAAATCATCCCCTATTGTGCCCCCACCCTACCCCCCGGGGACCGTGATGTGAACAAACTTGAATCTACACTATATGTCGGATTTATATTTATAAAAATTTCATATTTTCTGGCTCACTGGTTCTTAAGAAGAAAATTTTAAATGACCCCACCCTATTTTCGCCTTTTCTTGGTGCATCCTCCCTTTGAAGGAAGCTCTGATTCCCTTTGCCAAAGTTGATTCCCTTTGCCAAAGAATGGTTATTAACAGGATTCAAATTGGCCCAGTGATTCTGGAGATTTTTATAGTTTTTTTTGTTTTTTTTTTTATATATCACCATGTGAAAACTTGATCCACTAATGTGGCCCAACCCTATCCCAGGGGGCCATGATTTAAACAAACTTGAATTTACCCATGCCAGAAAGCTTTCTTGTAAATTTCAACTTTTCTGGCCCAGTGATTGAAAAAGATGCCAACATATTTTTACTAGTTCTTAATTATCTCCCTTTTGAAAAAGACATGACCCTTCATTTGAACAATTTTGAATCCCCTTTACCCTGGGATTCTTTATGGCAAGTTTGGTTGAAATTGACCCTTTGGTTCTGGAGAAGAAGCGGAAAATGTTAAAGGATTACGGACAGACAGACGGACATCGGGCAAAAAGTTACTTGAAAAGTTCCTTTATGCTTCCAGCTCTGGTGAGCTAAATATACAGTTACTGGAAGTCTTCGTAACATCAGTTGATATACATGTGCGCGATGTCTGCAGTATTCTATATTTTATTACGGTCCGAAAACTTGCAATAAAACCATTGGATATTGAAAAAAAGATGAAATAAAAACACTGATGTTTTAGTGCATGTGCAGTGTGTTTTTCTCCTAAAGATGTACTTTGTACGTCTTACAAACATTACTAGAACAGAAACAATTACCTTGTTGTCGGATTTGTTAATATCTCGAGATACTGTTAAAAAATCAAAACCTCGTCTTTCGAGCTCAGTTTTTATTTTCCAACAAATATCTCGGCCTTGGGAGTTATTCTCCAACAAATTCCCCCTAAGCGGTCATTATTTCATGATTAGAAGTCATTCAAATTCAAACAGTAGGAATGTATGTTTATTGACTCAGCGCAGATCGGGGAATGATGAGGTTATATAGTACATCATGACAAAAAGAGTACCCAGCAGATATAACAGAAATGAACTCAACTGTCATATTCCCAGATCCTCCTTTTATACCCCTGCCAAGAGAACTGCAATGAAATTGATTAGCTAGATGCAGTATTTAATTTCCTGTGCTTACAGAATGTTAAAAGGAAGGACATAGAATTATCTAATTGCAAAAGTAACTTCCCAGTAATTCACTGTAAATTAGAGAGTGGCAGTAATTCGTCCGCTAAAAATTAATTGGAAATGGCGACTATTAGTTAGAGATTCCGACAGAGGCAAAAAGACGAGAGTAGAGGAGTCAACTTCACTAAGATTTCACCAAGAACACACGGTTCATGTACACTCGTATTACGTGCAAAGCGGTCTCGAATATAAATTAGGTTTTTGGATCATCTGGATCAACCCAAAGGAGGGGGATGAGGAAGGATGATTAAATCAAACACAGACAATCTAAGAGACAAGGAACATACTAAATCGTACTCTCTGTGTATCTAAAACTCTTGGTCGACTTTGCTTTACTATAAAGGTCAGTGGTATCAACTGCTCATTTTCTTTTAGTCTTTTGTCTGTACTCAATAATAGGTAAATAAGTAATTTCCAATTCTGGGTCCAGGGAGCGTAAATAGAATTAAAGAGAGAGATTCCTAAATGAAAGTTAACAATGAAAATGATAATGATACACAATCAAACAAATACTGAAATGAACGCTTCCAGCACCAGAGAAAATCACAGGGGCTAGGCCCGTCATGGGCCTGAACTCTTGTGATACCATAAATATAGATAGTTATGGTATCACAGAGTTCAGGTCCAAAACGGGCTTAGCCCCTGTGGAGAAAATATCCAAATATATGGTCAATAATCAAAAATGTACTCAAATGTAAATTGAGGGTGTTGCACCGAAGCGGGAATTTTCCCTAATAGGAGCACTCGTGACGTAAAACTGACCTTCATTCATACTTATACTCATTGCGTATTTACCATTTAAATACATGAAGGATTGCCCAGTACTAGGGACAAGCCTAATACATTTTATGTGTCAATACATTATACATGTAGTCTAAAGATAATTTTTGAAATCGTGAAAATTAAATTGTCTTCTTTTTTCTGAGTATCAGATACATGTACAATATACGGTTACATGTTACGAGTGTATCAAATATTTAATATTCTATACTACTACAGTTCAGAAGCTCTTATACTCGTATGTATTATTTTCTACAACCAACAATTGGCAACTGTACATGACTCTGACCACAAAACAAAATATGGGAAGTTTAATACGCATTAATAAAGTTCAACATTATTCGAAGTACATGCACCTGTAAAAATTTATTCAACATAGCAATTTGCTACTGGAATACATCGACTCAAATTGTTTAACGGTTATTTACCTTGTTTGGCCTTAAAGTTTTTCTTGCAAAGCTGTGCATAGTTCACAACGGACGAAAAAAAAAAAAAAAGCACCATGCCTTTGTCAACAACTTTCATTCATAAAAACATACAAGTTTCTCGTTAGCAACATTGACTATCGTAACACAGGTATTGCATGCGGTATTCGGCGTGTTTGTTGAGAGTCCTATTCACAAACTAAACAGTGTCCAGGTTGGAAGCTTATTTCAAACTCGGCACATGGTAATAAACAGAGATTTGACATGAAATATTAATAAAAGCTAGAAGCGTGTTTCAATTGAGAGAAAAATCTAGATGGAAAACGTAATATGAAAAAAAATGTGTTCGTGAGGGAGTCGAACCCGGTCGTTTTAAAAATAGAAAACACCTTTACATGTAATAGTCGACGACCTTACCCACTGAACCACGCAGTAGACCATGCATTATCAAGGAACATTAACGGACAGGTGAAGTTGAAAATAATACCAGTGAAATCGTTTCGATTTTTTTAAATTTACAAAAAAAAATGCCCCCGTGAAACAAAATTTCAAAGCGACAGTTTTTTTTAGAGGACATCTCGAAGAACATGTTCATGCTAAATTTATTTCGTTTCACGGAGGCAGTTTTTCTGAAATTCGGGGATACCCCTCCATTTTAACGCTAAAAATCATAATAATCGCTTAATGCTTGATTTAAACTCGCAATGTTTTGGCTAATTTGTCAATACACGTCTTTTAAACTTAATTAAAAAAATTATTGAATCAAGACATACGTTCCAATTGGTTTTATCATATATTTGAATAACTTTTTTCTTTTTCGATCTTTCATGCAACACCTTTAGGGAAATTAACATGAGACGTACATTACCTTCAAACTTTACCAATTTCAGTTTCTCTAATTCACATCATATCTTATTCTGAATGTTTGAACTAAATATTCACTCAGCTTACCTTGAGTAATTACTAATTAATTTGTCTTCATTAATCAATATATAAAATGAATTGCTATCAATGTTTACCCAGTCATATGATGCTCCAAGAGTCGGTAGGTGTTCAGGCCTGCGTTGTCCACGGTAAGACAAGTGCGATTGTACATCAACATTTTTTGGCCACATATCTCTGACTGGGAGATCGTGTTGGACATCCGTCTAGACTTTTTTTCACACGTCCTGTGGAACTCCTGTCGAATCTGCCACATGTCGGACCCTGTGACGTATATTTCGCTCGTTTGTTGTATTTTGGGGTTGGTGCTGATCTGGAACCAGTGTGTTCTTGTCTTCCAGGGTTTTAATTGCCCAGACTCTTCGTCCCTCTTACTCCTTAGAAATTCCGGGAATGTACATTCAGAAAGGCATTCTGAAAAAAAAAAACAACAACAGGCAATTCACTAAACTTGGGTTAAAACTCACTGAACGTTTGTTCCCTACACATTAGGGATTATTTTCATTTTTCTGCTTGAACATTGGCGAATGACAGCCTGTTTATGTTATAGGATTTTAAACTAAAGACCTAGATACAGATTTTGTATTCAATACACATCCACAGAGTCAAGAATTAAATCTTGACAAAATTTAACCTTGCGCTCTATGTTAAGTATCTTTTAAAATGTTAGTGACGTTGCATGGATTTTTATCTGAAAAATAAAATATACATGTACCAAGCTTTATGACAGAGTAACGTAAGGTCGAGATACTTCAATAATTGATACTGTGGTTATTGTACTGATGCAGTATGTATCATGGTACTATGGTCAATTAACCTACAGTTCAATAACTTAGAAATCACCTCTTTTTTTTCTTTTTTTCTTTGCATTTCATAAGAATTTGTATATGTGAAATAAAATAGATAAACGACAATGTTTAGGAAAATGAAAAGTAATTCTTGTTTTAGAATGCAGGTTTTTTTTTCCACAACCATTAGGAAACCTCTCGATTTCATGGTTGAAATCGACAATAATTTTCAGAATTAGGTTTCGTAATAGTACCAATCACAGTCAATCACTGTACCTTCGTTTAATAGAATTCCACGCGGCATTTTTATGAATCTTAACGTCACTCCGGTAGACGTTTTTGACTTAGGAAGTTCAACACATTGGGGGGAAATAACAATATAGACATGCAACGCCTTCCTTAGATTTTCCATTGAGACAAATCGGAGGAACGTTCATTAACTCGAAACCAAAATGAAATATACACGGTGCAGTTACAGATTTAAAGACAGTATGGAAGGGTCAGAATAATGGAATGCAGTCAATGCTTCTTTTTCCTTTGAAACAAAGGGTTAATGTTATTAGGTGCTAATTTTGTCTTATGGTAATGGAATATTCGCTCAAGAATTCGAGAAGTTTGTTCTCGATGATTAGCCAATTAGCAAAAGCGTGACATGCTATAATTCATTAATGCCGAGTTTCTGGATATACAAAATTGACCTTTTGTAAGTCAGTAAACTGAATGTATGATGCAAACAGGGACAAAGAGAAACCAAGGGGGACCAGTTTTCATGAGATTTACCGAGATCTTGCGTGACCATCTGGTGTTCTGGACAAAGAAACATCTCAGGATCAGATGAAAACAATCGAACAACGTTTGCCAGTTAGTTAATGTGTAATGTGTATTATCATAAGTATCGTATAAACCAAAGGAAGATCAAATGTACAGCTAAATCCGCCAAATCACGTCCGACTGATCCAACATGGCGTCTCGTGCTTATCTATTGAATCTTTAAGAAAAAAAATGCGCTCGTTCGAATTTCTTGGAAATGGTCTCACAAGGAAAACTCGATTAAGCTAAATGGCGTTCAAGAAATTAGATCTACGACTTTTACAATAGTCGCTATAATGTGATTGGCCGTGTTCTTCTTCGTGAAAGAACGCCAGACCATATAATCGAGTTATCCTCTACCTAACAGTGATTACCAGGGACGGGCGGGCGCTAAATGAATGCCCCTCGTAAAGAGCCGGCTTCTGCTTGTCTGACCAAATCAAGTTCAGACGTATCACATTCGTGGAGGGATGCGTCCCCCCAAAATAACGATGGATACCAAGTTCCTCTGCGGATTCCAATCTATACGCCCCGATAATCAAAAATCTTTGTCAGAATTATTTTCATACATCAAATTATTTGATATCAATAGTAATGTACTTAACGTTTTAAAATCTGTTGATCGTAGTTGGCTTTGATTTATTTGCAGTTTCCACCCGAGGAAAACGGTGAACTTTTCGGTTTTTTAAACCGTTGATGTGTAAAATTTTCCGAAAAAACAAAAACGGGGGCATAAAATGTATTACAAGGAAGTGACAAGGGAATTGCTTTAAAACCACGATATTTCATTGATTACAAATAAAGAGTGCTTAAACACTAAGTCGGTGATTGTTAACATGTTAAGTAGCCCCTAGGTAGTATGAAACTGTAAGTCTTTGCCTTACCTTGTACTAGAAGAAGGAGGGACAACAATAACACAGCGTATCGACCGTCAACACACATATCTCATGTTAAGGCTGCCTAAGAATTAAAAAAAATGCAACATTAATCCAGTAATTTTCTCAGATTTATCGTTTGGTTAAAAACATCGTAAAAAAAATTCGTTTTGTTAATCAAACTTCATATTTAAGGTTAATCTTATTTTTAAGGTGACTGACCTTACTACAACTTAGTATTCAATTTTATTCGATGACATTCATGGTTTAAGTTTTGTGCTGAATGATATTAATTAAATATATCTTAATGATCAATGCTGTTTGAGTCAACAAAAGAGATGCTGGGGGAAATTCGTCTAGAAAATCAAAAAGAATACTTATTTCTCTTTTTCGTGTCGGCGCCTTTCGTCTCATTGCATCAAGCCAGGTTCCTTAAGAACCCTTATTATGTAAAAACGTTAATTAAGCATACTATGTCGGGTGGAAAATGCTATATGGTAATAGATACACAATACATGTTATGTCACATCAATCCGTAAAAAGTAACTTCAAAGTCAAGTTTCCCCCCTTTCTTTCCAAGTATCCGCCGTGAATTTGTACATATTTAATGATCAGGCTTTGTATTGTTCAGATTAGATTCCGAAAACTGAATCAAATATTCATGAAAACAACCAGAAGTGTCGAAGGGTCCACTCTTACTATTGCAGATCATCCCTGTCACATCACGTCATATAAAATGCTATCTTATAGGTGGCAAAATTCCTTTTAAACCTTTTTAAAGTGAAATTTTGTAACTTTCTGCATGTGCTAAATTTTTGTTTTAACTGTCCTCATCCCTTTGAAGTTTTTAAATTTTGAACTTCAATTTTCATATGTTTGCATAATTTGCTATTGGTATTACGACTCATTTCCAAAGGATAAACAATACTCATCCTAGTTTGCTAATAGCATTACAGATTATGAGTTTATTCGTTTACATTGATTTCTTTTTCACGTGCAGGTTAATGAAGTCGGCTTTATCGGTTTAGAAACAAGAGAAGTTAGAGAAGGGTCTTTAGTATTTTACTCCGAAATGTTATATTCAGAGTTCGTCTGGTGAACATTTATACCAATGTTTACTATATCATTATCACAATGTCAAAACAGATGAGATTTTAATTGACTAATGACTGCCTGAGATACTTGGACCGATGTCGTCATTCACAATCCGGGTATCATATATCAGCCGTGGTGGTTTTTCTCTTTATAGACACTTTAATCGCTTCAATTATAAGAATTCAGATAATGCGCTTTGTATCATCTCAAACGATATGACAATAAACCTGCCGTTTTATTCAGTTGATTATTTTAGCTTTGAAATCTGATTCTCCATCTTCAACTTGGAATAACACGTGCTAGCAGGGAGTCTCGAGTGTTTGTAAATGCTCTTCAAAATCTGAATGAGTGATCGATAGTCAATACATGTGCATGTTGAATGCAGAGAAAGGAGCTGCCTGGATTATTGGTAAAAACATGTACAAGTGACATAATGCCCAATAAAATGCTCTTTTATACCCAATCAATCTACATCCACCCCGGGTGGTTTGCTATGCAGTCAGAGAGGCGAGGCAATTGACTAAACGTTGGCTTCATTCATTATAGATCAATGCTCACATAAAACGGTACTGTTCTCTTAAATTTCTGCAATGTTCGCGTTCTTGAAGACTGATCAGAGCTTTGCAGGCGAAACATTTCTGTCTTTGATAGCCCTTCGTGATCAAGTAAAAGGTAGACCAAAGGGCTGCTATTTCAGATCAACCGTAAACTGCAAATTCTGTCACGATTTCATTTGATTCGAATTCCGAAAAGAGGCTTCCACGACGAAACTAGAAGTTCTTATGGACTCGTGTGCTTGTGTGGTAACAATTCTATGTATATAAGTATTGTTCACAGCATCTCATTAATAATGCAGGGTAGCATTAAAAACTACCTGTGTGAAATTGAATATTAAAATGGCTTCCCTTCGATACCGTATAACTTATTCTGGTTCTAATAGGATACTTTCGAAAATCAAAAGTCATAACTTTCGTGTTTGGTTAAAACTTGATCGCATTAAATGGGAAAATATTGTCGGCATTTTAAATTTGCCTCTTAAACTTAATCATTGTTCCCTTCGGAGATGTTCTGCAAAGCGGTCAAACATAAGATATTGCTCTAATAGACTCTTTAACATTAAAAAGTTATCAATATTTTATTACAAAAGATTACATATAATATACTGTAGTGTTCATCTTTCTAATAAAATAATATTTAAAAAGTAGCAAATTCTAGGACGAAATGTCTTAAAGCTAAACGTTCTGTGACATGGAAAAATAGAGATAAATATTGACACTGTCCTACCTGCTTGAAGTCATCGCAAATTACGTTCACTCCTGATCTTCCCTTTTCATTTTGTACAAACTATTTTCTTGTACAAGATTTGTGATGTACAATCAATGCTCCCTCCATTTCATTAAGTTTGTTTTCCCCGATTTCTTTTGAAATTCGTACCGTACATGCGCTATTGACTCGCTGGTAATATCCATTTAAATATGAAGGTTTTGATGAGTTTGTGAAGACAAAATATCGACAGTAGCTTAAGTCAACAGATCCTAGTAATCTATGGGTAAAGAAGAGGGGGGTCCTTAAACAGCTTGGTAAATATGGCTCTTTGAGGTGAAAACGGAAACGCCGAACACAATGCTGTATTTGCATGGGAACCAACTTGGATTTTTTTTGTATATCCTCGTCAATACTCCATTAAAGGAAGAGCAATAAAACTTCACTTTCTCACAACTTAAAATGATTGATTTTTAACAGTATCAAATAAATCGTTATTTCAGAAATTTTGTATTTTTGAGCTAAAATGACTTCTAAATAAACTGGAAAAAAAATGGAAAACATACTTACCGATTTTTGGATTGTCTAAATGGCTAATACCAACACATCTGGTTTTGTTTGATGCCAACGGGCAATAACTGATCCCTCGTGCCCCTTATCACCCACGAGGTATTCCGAACGAATACGAACGGAACGCTATAGTCCAAGTGAATCGGCAGGGGAAGTAATGTTTTAGCTGGAATTGTAAAGTAATTTCTTTCATGAAAATTTAATGAAGCAGTATCTTGGAGCTGACAGGAAATTAGATAGGTTTTAGACGTCCGTCTAACACAAGTTTGATTCCGTGGCACTGGTTTAGAAAAGGTTTATGAAGAAATTAAAAAAATAAATCACGTAGTTTTAAAATTGAAAAATCCACGAAAAGCTTATTTGTAATTTGAAACAAGCCATACATTATATTTTTAGTTTTTCACTGATTGAGGGTGAATTAACCAAGCGGGTGGGTTCTTCTAAAACAAACGGCCAATCAAATTGGAGGGCCCATTCTACGCCTGTTGATGAGGTTGATTTAATGGTAAATTAAATTTTCTCGTATTGCGAGTCTCACATCTCCATCCCAAGCAGCGGCGAATCAGCGATGTTTTATGCCAGTGATATTCGATTTGTTCATAGATCTAATCAATTTTCTCATCGCTTCCCTCATCGGAAAGTTTGTCTGAATTAGTTACACATTAGGCAATAGAACATTGATTTCGTTTGCTTAATCGGCAGATAACATTCATAATTTGCACATTTCGACTTATTGTTACAAAATGACTGCCAGCCGTTCGCCGGAAATCTGAGTATTTGTTGTGTGTTTGGTTTTTTGTTGATATGTTTCTCTGTAAGGAATAGAGATGGTATCGACTTCTTAGACAGATTTAGTCCGCCGGGGATTAAGATTCCCTACTTCTTCTTGAGCACGAAAATTTAGAAAAAAGTAAAAAGGTTTAATGATTTTATTCAGTAGAAGAAATACCAAGAGCGTTGTAACATGGTACAGTCATCGTCACGTTTTTCAATTTTTGTTTTGTAATGAACGTCATTTTGAGACGTCTCAACAACACACAAAATAATTAAAAGATATGTTTCACGTATAATTACATAATTTCATTTTTTTTTTTTTTTTTTTTTTTTTTTTTAGATTTCTCATTATTTGATTGTATATTGTTTAACATCCCGCTCGAGAATTTTTCACTCATTATGGATACGTCACCATTGTCGGAGAAGGGCTGCAAAATTTAGTCCTATGGTCGGCTCTTATGGCCATTGAGCAGGGAGGGATTTTTATCGTGCCACGCCTGCTGTTACACGGGACTTCGGTTTTTGCGGTCTCATCGGAAGGACCACCACATTTAGTCGCTTTTTACGACAAGCAAGGGGTACTGAGGACCTAGTCTGACCCGGATCCCCAAGAAGTTCTCTTTATTTGGAATGATGTTTGATAAATGCATATACTAGTAATAAATCGCAATGATGTCTTTCTAAGTACAGTTGTACATCTAAGAAAATAAATTTCATTTTTGAAAGTACATGACGATGTTCACCGTGCTGTTTTACAGCAACATGTCAGCATATTACGCGTTATGAAAAGTATGCTGGCGTGTATGCTGGCGTGTATGCTGCCGTGTAGTCCGAAGTATCTGACGTTTTCCTGGCTGGCGTGTAGTCCGAAGTATCTGACGTTTTCCTGGCTGCCGTGTAGTCCGAAGTATCTGACGTTTTCCTGGCATTTTTTAATGATATTTACCGTGCCAGGAAAACGTCAGAACCGGCGCCATTACGTAAACTGGAAATTCGCCGCCTCCAACTGGAGGCGGTATTCTCGGGCCGATTTAAAATATTTAAGAGTCGAATTCAATGTTAAACTCATAATTAATCAATAATATCAAATTCAATTGTAAATATCAAAATCATAAAAAAAGCCAGGAAAACGTCAGAACGCCCTAGATATTTCGGACAAGCTGACGTGAAGCGTTGCTGTTCATACCTTCGTGTATTTTTAAAAATGAAATTTATTTTTCATATTTGCATTTTACTTTCATTTCTTTCGGAATATTTCCAGCCGATAAAATAGTCGTATTATATCTATCAAGATTCATACACATATCATTAAAATTCATAAGGAAATGGCTATCATTTCAAATGGTAAATATATCGAACGCAAAAAACATTGCAAATGTAAATATTACTAAATTAGTCAAAATTGAGATAGAAAAAAAAATAAAGATATTTTGTCAAGCTGTTCTTTGCAATATTGATGCAGCTTAATTTTCTTCTGGCATCTGAGAATAAATAACACGAGAGGTTTATTGAACAGATACCGATCATCTAATGCATCTTTCATTGTGTAATAACCAACGGTACCCTAGTCCACAGATTTCTTGAGAACAATAGCATCTCCCTGCGTAAAACTCTGTATCATAACAATATCAAGATGAATGGCGGTAAATGTTACTCTCCAACATTAGCTTTTCACTCCAAAATTGGTTAAAAGATATTTTCTGTTACGACATTTATTTGATCATCATCAATTTTCGGAATGACAGAATAAAGTGTTTGTCCAGTTCCTACGAGATGCCGAGCAGATAAGGACTCCGCCACGACTGAAAATGGCAGTCGTGGTCGTTCCAGCGCTCCTCTGTTGTCGTGACGTATTACGTCTAATTGTATCCATAATTTCATATTCGCTTTCTCATGTGTCACCTGATGACCTATATATAAAGCATACAATTTCCTCAACATTCTCTGCACAGTATCTCTGCTTTGGGGAACTTTTCTGAAGAAACTAGTACACGTGTAACTAGATGACATGCTAGTTACACGATTTCTTCGTCGTAATCCCGTGGGGATTCAGGTTAGAATAGGTCCTCAGTACCCCTTGCTTGTCGTAAAAGGCGAAAGGGGCGGTCCTTCAGATGAGACCGCAAAAACCGAGGTCCCGTGTCACAACAGGTGTGGCACGATAAAGATCCCTCACTGCTCAAAGGCCGTCACGCCGAGCATAGGCCTATCTTTTGCAGCCCTTCACCGGCAATGGTGATGTCTCCACATGAGTGAAATATTCTCGAGAGGGGCGTTAAACAATGTTCAATCAATCAATTCTCGCCAGAGGAGCATATATATAATAGGATAAGTGCATATATTTTATTTCTCTTCTACATCCTTATCTTTTTATGAAAATGTAATGTAATGTGTTCATTTGGGAAAAAATGTCACATAGTTGAGTTCAATTTTGATATAAAAAGGAAAACTGGAATAAAACACACGCACAATAAATTAGAAATATATACATTATATGTATACAAAGGGATGCCATTGAGTATCAAGTCCTTATTTTTTTTTAAATGAAAAGGTATATTAAAGCAGCTAGGCCTATATTGAGGGAAAATGCCGAGGCCGGGACCGGCTTTTAGCATTGTTTTCATTTGTCGGTCCCACCGGTCCCGGAGTTTTCACATAATATTTTACGAAAGAAGAAAATAATCAACTATCAGAATGCAGGCATGAGATGTCATACTCAAGTTAACGAGAAATGGGGCTCAAATATTCCGTTAATTTCTGTTTTTATCGAATGAAAAAATCTGGGACCGGGACCGAAGACTGGATATTAGTCACGGGACCGAGACCGAAGACCGGGACCGAGACCGGGTTTTAGTCAGTACCGTTTAAAGTACAGTAAATGAACATAATCTAAATGTAATTAATGAAAATCAGACATTTCAAATCTCACAATATAAATTCTGAATATTCTGGAAATTTTCGGAATAGGGAACGACCTAAACGTCATATCGTGATCGAACTGCTTACTGCATAGCTTGAAAGTTGCAAGAACGCTGCACGAAATATTTAAAATTAGATAAGATCTCATCCCCCATCTGATTATAAATACAGTATCTTGTAGATATCTTCCGTGATTTTGTAAAAGATGGTAACATACATTAAATGTTTCCTAATTACAATGAAACGGATGAGTTTAGAGAATAAAATAAACAGTTTGTGATCACGTAAGCGAGCCGTCCTGGGAATCGCAACATCACAATCAGTGTGAATGAGATCGATCATTGGAGAGATTATCTTGGTTACTATTGACAGAGTCCAATGATATAATAAAAGTACGTTCTAGATAAAATCGTATACAAATGTATTAGACCAGGGGCGGATCCAGGAATTGCGATTACGGGGGCGCCACTTTATGAGACAGGGGGTCCAGGGCGAAGCCCTTGTGGGGGCCCAGGGGGCGAAGCCCCCCGGAAGTTTCTGGATTTTACAGATTTTATAGGACTTGAAATATGTCTCCTATTTAGTCATTTGTACTATTTTCTATCATTTTTTATAAGGTGAAATTAATAAAATGACGCAAATATTAAGGTTTTTTGGAAAAAATTAAGTTATTCCATCAGAGTAATTCAAGAAATCAAAAGATTTTGTCATTTATTTCTCCGGGAATGGAAGAAATTATTGCTTCTTATATCGTTTAATACATTTTTCTAAACAAAATACCACGATTTACCTTAAATTTGAAAATTTTAGGTAGCGCCCCCCCCCCCCTTAAATCCGCCACTGTATTAGACTAAGCTACGTTAGAGGAACTTGTAGTTTTTGCGGTTTCTGCGCTGAACCAAAGCTCTAAGTCTTGGTTCGGCTAACGGCATGACCACGCCGCATTGTGCATCACCCCCGCATGCGCTAAATCTTAAATACGCTAAAATATCCTCAACTAACACAAGCATTGGTAGTCAACACAATTCTTAATGGAGTATATACTTTAACTGATGTTTTATTGTCATTTGTGAATATATTCATAATAAAATATCTACCAGGACTATTTTTAATGACAGAGTAAACCTCTAATTCAAAATTATTTTGGAAAAAACCTTGCTAAATCACTAGTATTATGAAACTAGTATAGTTGTTAAAATATTTTATATCCACATTCAGATTCCCATAGATTTTAATCTCAATAGATTTATGTGTTTCTTGAAAAAATCTCTGATATTTATACTCATACAAAAGGAATGTTCCTTTATTGGAATGTTGTAGAAATGTACGTACATGTATGTGTATTTTTGTTCTATCTGCTATGTTTTCTTCATTGTTTTTCTTGACTCTTTTGCCAGAATCTCTTACGAATTTCAACATATTCTACGTATGTTAGTGACAATGTGTTAGTGTATTGCATTACATATTCAATGATATATATGTATATTTATATACCTGTAAATGCATCCGATTCATATGTATTCTCAAAATTATTTTATCAACAAGCAACATAAGAGCGTTATGCATTTTCGTTCTCTTGTGAAATCTAATGAAAAATAAAGCGTCCCGAAAAACATGAATACCGATTTTAGATTTTGAAACCTGAACAAATCGAAACATTACCAGGAAAAATATCTAACAATGCCATATCAGATATGAGAGAAGCATGCCTTATAATGTATCCAGAAACTAATCGTTCCTAGTATGAATTCCTGTTCTATGCGATGTCATTGCACGACTCCTACACTTAGGAGATGATGAACGACTGCAAAAACCCTGTCCTCAAACTGTTCTAACCTTTCTCTCTTTTTCTTTTTGGAGATTTAGACATTAAAGCATTGTATATGATGAAATATGACTGCTTCAAATTGATCGTTATATTTCCCTTGTGTATATTCTGTCGAAACGGTAGAAAGAGTCAGCCATTATTCCGTGATTTGTGGAGGGAATTCCCACGGAGCCTCGATTTCAGTCTCGATATTTTATTAGTTTTCCGTTTATCGTCTGTTTATAGACACACTTAATCATTGTCTAGCCGAAACTTTACATCGACAAAAAGTGCACGAAATCGTCTGTCAAATTGTTCAGTTTTGCAATCGAATGCACCGAAAAACGTAAAACTTTGTTTGAAGTACCTAGAGTAGTGGATGGGCCACCTATGCATATCTGTCTTATGGTTTGTTTTGCCCCCCCCCCCCCTAAATCTAAACCTTCCAAAAACAATGTCATTGATTTGTGATTGAGTAAAAACAAATCAACAGTGTCAGAAAGGACATCAGAATAAAATATTTTTTAAGAAATTTACTGCTCTACTTGAAAAGATACTGAAATTTGTCATACATCTTGCACCCTCGTTTTTCCCTTTAAAAATCATTGCTATTAAAACACATCACTTTCCTTATTGGGCAAATAAGTCTCAAACATGGATGGACTCTTTTGTTGACATGTTAGTAGTCAGATCTAATGACTGATTGTCTTGATTTTATTGGTTGAATCACGCGATTCTAAAAGGCTAGGAAAAAAATGTAGGTGTATAACAAAATAGTCATAAAATGGGTTTTCGGACAACGGTAGTTTTGGTTGACCCAATGCTGTTGTCCGAGAAATCAGTCAAAAACTAAAAATGTTCATTTCTTCTTTTTTTTTAAATTCTTCACTTCCTTTGTGAAAAATTAGAAAATGCTCTTAAAATTAATCAATATGGTATTTTTGTTAATGATTTTGTATCAACAATAATTATTGCATTTACTTTGAGTGGATTCTTTTTCTTTTAGATAGATACACTCTGAGGGTTATTTTTCTATCTATCTATCTATCTAGATATATAGATACAATCGATCGATAGATCCTACCATACACCATTAATCAATTGATCATTGGTAAGCAGAGCTGGGGATAGTCCAGAAAATTGTAAACTCATAATAATACTAATGTTCTTTATTTACACAGGATAGCACAATTAGTTTAAAAAACTAGTAAAACATTTTGGTCCTGAAAACATATATACAGACAGCAGCATTATACAGATACAATATAAAATAGTATATGAAGGTATGTTACACACAACGTATACGCTATCTACATACTTAAAACTGAAAATAAATCTGAAAATAAACAACAACAGATCTATATGTTTTTAATTTCTAGGATGAAAACAAAAATTTCTTAAAAGAGCAGGTGCCATAACTGTGCTGAAAGTAGGTTATGAACGCGAAACTTCATCTTGGTCTGTAACTTGCAAATGTATAACTAAACACCAGAAATCAGCTCAATTTTCAGCAAGCATAGCGAAAAAGTCTGGAACGAAATGGTAGCCAAACTTGTACTAGATCTGTAACTCAAGGTACAACTACACACTATCCGGACAAAGGGCCTCGTGTGAACCACCTATATGGAAAAACACCAGAATTGCCTAGCTACAGGGCGCCGCCATTGTGGACACCCAAAGTTGTGCGGAGAAGAAAAGTTGACAGGAGATCTGATTGGTCATTAACAGAAAATCTTTGTGATGGAATTTAATAGTGAAATATAAGTGATAAAAATGACAGGTGACATAACAGAATATGTAGAAAGATACAGAAGTTATAAGGGAAGATCTGAGTGGAGAGGTGATATTTGGATGGACAATTTCATTCAGTGCGGATCTACACTAGTTGTAAACAGGCCAAAATTTGAAGGAAAAACGCAACGGCAAGCCATATATTTTTTGGTGGAATTTTGAAGGGGAGATGATGAACTTTGCTGAATGGTGACTGATTTTTTGAAAATTGGCTTAATAAATAATTGACAGTGATTGGAATTTGTATGGAAGTCTATGGGAAAACATTTGGTGATGTTTGTCCATATATTAGTGCTCAGACATCTGATGTTCTTTTTTATTTTGTCATGTCACATTTTACAAGAGGAATAACACATCACCACATTTTTCTAGGGAAGTTCTGATATTGCCATTTATCTCGTACGTGATCGTGAACCAAAGAGAGCTCTCGTCTGTTAATCTATACATCATGAGTTTGGATCTGGCAAGAGTCTTAATTTATCCCCCCTAGCTCTCTATAATTTGATACGATTTATTGAAATATTTCCCTAACAATATGAATCTTAAAATTTCCAGGAGTAAGATTGCTATAAAACAACTTATATTTTTATCCATAACAAGTTTATCCTTATTATGAATATCAGAGGCGGGTCCTCACTTCCGAACAGGGAACAACCTAAAAGGGTACTAATTCTATTCATAAGGAGGGCTGCAACCCCCAAATTGGCACATAATAACCTTCTTGTCAATATATTCCACCCAGAAAGTGAGAAGTACAACCTCCTCTAAATCTGTCATTGTGGATATAGATTATAACACACTATCATGAATAATGATTTGAAGTAGCTCCAAGGCTGAAAAGTCAGGAAAGTGCATGGTCTCTGTTCCGGTGAACTATATATATATTACTACATTTACATTGATTCTGGGTGGGTTGTTTTCTTAATATTGTTCGCAATTGCAACCGAAGATTATTTTCTCATTTATTTTCATTTTTGAAATGATAGCAACTGTGATGTCACAATCAAAACTCGGTAACAACATGCTCTATTCAATATGTCGGTGTGAAGAGGCACAAGATATTTCATCTCGTATACCTTCTAAAACTTAAATACATAACCATCTTCGCTAGCCAAGGGTTTTCGGTCCACTCCGCTCCCTATAAACCGAAAACCCTTGGCTAGTGAAGATGATACATAGATACATAACCAGAGTAAATGCCATTAAAATGTGATTAATCATAGCATCTAATCTTTGACATACCATGGTGATAAATATGAAAGTTTGATTTACTTAAATTTATGTAGTAAGACGAAATTTTTGAAAATTGTGACTTACTTTATTGACTTCTCTGCAAATAATATCTGAAACGGTCAGATTGGAAACGCTCTCCCCCCCCCCCCTCTCTCTCTCTCTCTCTCATTAAATGAAAAAGTGAAGGTAACAGTGATCAATCTCAAATCCTATAAAGAATACAAAATCAAATAGGGTAGACACTGACCCAGGACTTACCAGAGGTGGGATCAGGACCCAGTTGCTCAAAACCTTGGTTAAGCTTAACCAGTGGTTAAATCCCTTGTCCACCGGTTAACTTTTAGCCAATGATTAAATTCTGTTGCTCAAAAGTTAACCAGTGGTTAAGGTGGGTCCTTAGTACTGGATTTTTGGGGTTTAGGTATCATTTTTGTGTTTGGAATCAATAAATTAACATTCAGAGTAATGATAAAAGGCAAAACAGTTAAGGTTTTCCATATTAATTTTCATTAAAGGCACTACTGAAGTCATGTACCCCTATGTAGATTTTTATGAAATTCATTGGAAACAGTTAATTGCTGTTATTTTAAAACAAAAACAACAAAATATTTTTTGAATTGCATTTATTTATCGGGAAACATGTCAATAACTAAAACACATGTCATTTTCAATATGTTCACCAAGTTTTAGAATAATATGTGCAAAATCATTGAATTAGCGTTACTTCCAAAATGTTAAAAAAACAAACAAATGTGGACACATTTTTCTTATAGCATGGTTTACATATCATTTTTTCTGTTTATATTAGTAGATGTACATCTGTTATAGTTATTTATGAAAAAAATCCATACCTTTCCTTAATAATTTCAAATCTATACCTTCCAGAGTATGTACACCCCCATAAAAAATTGAGGTCTGGCACCATACAGCTGAGCTATTCAAAATCACTTGTCGATTAAAATTTCATGTAATTTCATGAAAGGACACAGCTAATGATTCCTTACCACCTTGGTAAAATGTTTGTGAAAAATAAAGGAAATCTATCACATAATGGACTTGATAAATAATTTAATGAAAATAGAGTTATTGTCCTTGGATTCAATATTTTGAACCATATCATTGACTATTCAAGTATAACTAAGACTTTTGAAATATGTTATGGCTAACAGGATTTTTTACAATAACTATTGAAAAAGACTCCAACAAAATTTATTGTTCCTTTGCAAAATCCTATGACGTCACAGGAGTGTGGAACTACGTTAAGTTGCCCAACCAGTGGTTAGGTTTTGTCCAAAGTTAGCCATTCTGCAGATGTGGGTTAAGTCTTTTAACCAGTGGTTAAACATGGCTGTCCGCTTGCTGTTTGATGTCAACCTTGGCAGACGACACAAGAAAACAAGAGTTTACAGACATTTTAATCACGATTTCAATGAGAGTGAATACAAAGAAAGGTATAGGTTTAGTAAAGAGTCAGTTCATTTCATCACTGATCTACTAGAACCCGAGTTGTGCCGTCCAACATTGCGCTCATATTCCTTGTCAGCTCTCAGTCAGGTCGAGATGGCTCTACGATATTACGTTACAGGTGATAACTTGAAAACTATAGGCGATACACTACCACAAGTCAAGTGTTTCTCGAAGTATCCACGATGTATCCCAAGCCCTGACCGATTTGGTCGCACGTTTTGTAAAGTGGCCATCCACAGAAGGAGAGAAGTCCAACATCAAGAAGAGCTTTTATGCCATAGACAAATTTCCTGGTGTGATTGGTGCTATCGACGGTACCAACGTTCGCATCATGGGCCCCGGTGAGCACGAGCCCGTGTATGTGAACCGGAAAGGCTTCCATACAATAAACACACAGGCCATATGTAATCACGGTGAGTCTTCTGGAGGTGTTTCTCCCCTTTTGCCTTCGAGCAGGCCTTTCTATATTTTTCCTTTACCTGGTCTATCGAAGGCACTACCCCCGATCCCCTGGAATTGACAGCGTCCGTAATATGTCGCCACACAGCAGCATTTCTAGCATTAGTAACCTGGTTTGTCTGTTTAGACTTGAGCAAACTTAAATGTTCTTCAGCTAGTTCCACAAGAAATAGTGCCTCCTCAGGTGAGAAATTTTCACTTCGTTTCTTCTTTGTGTTAGTAACCATTATTGTTTACAATAATACAGACGACAGATGTTGCATTGTGGGATACTAACCACTGGTTAAAGTACTAAACCATTGGTTAGTAAGTCCTAAGGCTAAACTCACTTTGAACAACATAATTTTGACCAGTGTTTAGATACCCAGTGGATAGTAAATTTAACCACTGGTTAGCTTTAACCAGTGGTTAAATTTAACCAAGGTTTGAGCAACTGGGTCCAGATGCCTAAGGGGAGTAAGCATCTACTCTTGACTGACCACGCCCGTTGTGAGCCCTATATTTTGGTAAGTTAAACGGAGTAATCCGTAGTCAAAATTAGTATGCAAAGTGCGACATAACAATTCGTAAAATACACGTCGGACTGCATTCGACCTAACGACAGGTTGTCTTTGCAAATTAAATCGTTTGAACGACCATATAATTTGCAAAATTATGACCCCAAACAAGCCTGCCAAGATATCTGCAACATCAACTTATTTGTCAGTAGCCTGCCTTGATCCAAAAACCGATCATACGCAGAACATGCTTTCGCGTATCGAATCAATTGCGAAACATAAACACGATACACAGGTGGTAATGGAATATTGCTAAATAGATATGAGAAGTTGACGATGAAGAAGCTGAAATCATCCCGTTCGTCGAAAAGTTGAGCTGTTATTTTGCCGTTAACATCTATTTTAAATAAGATATCTGAATATGAAGCTGATATGGAAGAATCTGTGGCGTATTTTACTTCGTGTTTACTCGTATCTATCGAATCGACATATGAATAAAAATGAGTACTGTGAACAGATAAAACATCGTCGATAAATTTAAGTGTAGAGTTGAAGGCAATCACAAGATCTTTCTTCTCCTGTAGAAGCTTTTGAATAAATTCTGCTTCATAAGAATACAAAAAGAAGGTCAGCTAATGAAGGAGCACAATTCGTGCCCACGGGAATTCCAACAATCCGTTGGAAGATTTGAATATCAAAGACTATTGCATAGATATTGTCAATGTGGAACTCCAGCATCTTTTTAATATCAACTTTAGAGAACTTGTGCGTTGAATCAGAGTGGTGTTTAACAGGGGTTTTTTTTGGATGACAGATCAGAAAATATGAATATTTTCATCTTCCATTTTTATTGAAGAAGCAACTGACCATGAAACCAGAAAGTCTAATCTTTAGTTTGTCGTGAGGAATGGTCGTGTAAAGTGTTGAAAAGTCATACGTTTTGATGTTGTTGATTTGAGAAAAGCTTTGGGATTTCAAATTTACTATAAAGTTCTTTGGAATTTTCTAGAATCCACATTTGATTTACACCAATTTTCGCATATATTGTTGCACAATAAGTTGGAAGCTTCTTTTTCACAGCTGATAATATTTTGGTTAGGAGCAAAGATGGTAGCTTGGTAAAATATTTGCTAGGTTCAGCAATGCTTCTCTGTTTGTAAAGGTTTTTGTGAAGTTTTGGAATCCAGTATAAGTACAATAACTCATATCTATTCGTCCCATTAACGGGGGTATTAAATGAGTTTGAAATATGGAATGTGCGTTGAGTTACCTAAACTAGAATCAAAGCCAAGTTTGTTTAAAATACAGTTACAAACAAAGATAATGTTGTTACAAGTTTTGTCAACTGGAAAAATGACATATTCTTCATGTTGAATGCTAAAATTTTATTTGTCACAATACATCGTAAATAGTGAAATTCCTATCTTGTTCTGATTACTTCACTCACCTCTTTTTTTTCTTCGGGTCAGGAGCAAAACTGTTGCGTGAGCGTCTGCCTGAACAGATTTTAATTACCGGATGTATCTAGATAAGGGTATGATTATAGGTTATACAAAACGAAGTAAGTGAACGATGTATGTCTTGCATAAAAGTAGATATTTCATCATAATCTTATTATTTCCCACACGTTTTATAGATATAATGACTTACCTTTTGAAAATCAAAATGAATTCAAATATTTATCATACAATATTTAGTCTAAATACAGCTGATAATTTCATTATTATTTGTACAATTTCAATTTAATTCTTACTATGTTTTACGGTGTGACCGTTGAGACGACCAAAGATCCATACAGTCCCCGAACTATTCTACTTTCTCACTTGAACGGTGAACGCACGGTGATCGAACGGTTAACACACGATGACCGCACGGTGAGCAAACGGTTAACGCACGGTGAGAAAACGGTGAACGCACGCAGAGTGAACGGTGAACGCGCGCAGAGCGTACGGTGAACGCATTCAGATCGAACGCTGAACACAATACGCAACTTCCAAGATATCAGCTCTTTTGAGATGGAGGTACGTTCAGTATTCTGTTGAACGCTTTAACGGGTACAAGATGTATGTACATACATTATAAACTGGCTATGTAAATAAGGATAAACGTTCTAAAAGCGTAAATTTTGTATATATCACCCGTTGGTATACATTAAACTGACCATATCAAGACTAATTTGTTTAAATTAGGCCATTGAATTAAATATGACCCGTCCGCCAGTCCCTTTCTTGTCAGTGCAACTCCTCTGAGACAGCTCAATAGAATTTCGTGAAACTTGGTAGTTAAGAAGGACACACTGTAGATGTGCATATTTCCAGGAAATTCTGATTCAATAACTTTTCTGGAAGGTATGCCTCTTTTGAACTTAGAATTTCGAACCCGTCCGTCCTGTTCTTGCAGTAATGTATAGCATTACCATTCATTATATGAAGCATTGTTCAGCAATATTGGAGCGTAGAGTGTGTGAGCTTGCTCACGTTTGCTTTCTTTCATCATTTATTCCTCTGCTAAACGACTGATACTTAAATCAAAGAAAGATGATGATTATCAATTTTTTGGTTTGAGCTATTTTATCATTAAATACTCATAAACTTACTAAATTGGTGTGTCTCTGCAGTTCGGGTGATTGCATGACGTCTGGTAATCACCCTCTAGACAATATATGAACGCAGCGACTGACCATGATATCAAAAACCTAGTCTTTTGTTTGTCGTGAGGAATGGTCGTGTAAAGTGTTGAAAAGTTATGATGCTGTTGGTTTGCAAAATGCTCTTGATTTCAAATTTACTAAAACGTTCTTTGGAATTTTCTAGAATCCACATTTGATTTATACCATTTCTCGCATATATTGTGGAACAATAAGTTTGAAGCTTCTCTTTCTAACCAGGGTATTAATTAAATGCGATTTAAACATGGAATGTACGTTGGATTACCAAAACTAAAATTAAAGCCAAGTTCGTTCAAAATACAGTTTCAAACAAAAATAATGTTGTTACAAGTTTTGTCAACTGGAACCATGACATATTCCTCATGTTAAATGCTAAAATTTTATTTGTCACAGTAAATCGTAAATAGTGAAGTTCTTATCTTGTTCATATAAGTTCCCTCAACCCTTTGCTTTCTTCGGGTCAGGAGCAAGACTGTTGCGTGAGCGTCTGTCTGGACAGACGTTAAGCACCGGATGTATCTAGATTCATTCTGTACATGTAGGTGTATGGTTATACAAGTTATACAAAACAAAGTGAATGAACTATGTATGTGTTGCATAAATGTAGATACGTCATCATCATCTGATGAATCATTTCCCACACGTTTTATAGATATAAGGGTTTACCTTTTGAAAATCAAAATGAATTCAAATATTTATCATACAATATTTAGTCTAAATACGACTGTTGAATACACTATTATGTGTACAATTTCAACCTAATTCTTACTATGTTTTACGGTATGACCGTTGAGACGACCGAAGATCCATACAGTCCCCGAACTGTTCTACTTTCCCACTTGAACGGAGAACGCACGGTGATCGAACGGCGAATGCATGCAGAACGAACGCTGAACACAATACGCAACTTCCAAGATATCAGCTCTTTTGAGATGGAGGTACATTCAGTATTCTGTTGAACGCTTTAACGGGTACAAGATGTACACATACATTATAAACTGGCTATGTAAATAAGGATAAACGTTCTAAAAGCGTAAATTTTGTTTATATCAGCCGTTGGTATACACTAAACTGACCATATCAAGACTAATTTGTTTGAATTAGGCCATTGAATTAAATATGAAATTATCATACCCCACGCAACGAAGTTGTGGAGGGTATACTGTTTTTTACCTGTCCGCCAGTCCCTTTCTTGTCAGTGCAACTCCTCTGAGACAGCTCAACAGGATTTCGTGAAACTTGGTAGTTAAGAAGGACACACTGTGTAGATGTGCATATTCCCAGGAAATTTTGATTCAATAATTTTCTGGGAGTTTTGCCTCTTTTGAACTTAGAATTTCGAGCCTGTCCGTCCTGTTCTTGCAGTAATGCATAGCATTACCATACATTTTGTGAGGCATTGTCAAGCAATGTTGGAGCGTAGAGTATGTGAGCTTGCTCACGTTTGCTTCCTTTCATTTATTCCTCTGCTAAATGAGTGATACTTAAATCAAAGAAAGATGATGATTATCATTTTTTTTGTTTGAGCTATTTTATCATTAAATACTCATAAACATACTAAATTGGTGTCACAGGCACTCGACATTTTAAATATCTATAATAAAAAAAATTGTTTTCCTGTAAACATAATATTGACAAGGTATACCACGCCGCCATCTTGGTTTTCGTTTTTACCAGCTGCATCGCTTGAAAATTTTGGCGAAAAGTTCGATATAATACAATAATTAGAACCCTACCGTCTAGCAACAACTCTGTCAAGGTCTTACCTCTCGCATCGTCATGGTAAACTGGAAATAAAGTCCATTTATCGGCTATAATCAACCGTCAAACATCGTCTACTGCTTCTCAAATGCGAGAAATCGCTGAAAGGTGGACGTACGTAGACATAATTTTGGGATAGCCCTTTTTTCATTGGTCGATAAAATTAAAAATAGTAAATATTATAATTAGCAGTAAATATGTTTTAGTCAGCGAGGTAATAGATCTTGAACACTATTCTATTAATACATACTTTATTTATTTTTTTAAACGTTAAACATGATAACTTCACTTATTCATGCATTCGTTTCTGTTGAAAGTAAATTTCATAACGTAATAAGAAAACTTCAAAATTGAATTCACACACACACGCACGCGCGCCTACACGTGGGTATACTCTCAAACGTACACAGTAACATTTATACATCCAAATGTCCTGTCCTGCATAATGATGTCAACTTCCGTCCCTAGATCAGGATTTATCGCATTTTGAGGAGCAGTAGACGATATATGATGCTTGATTATATCTGATCAATGGACATTATTTCGAGTTTTCCATAACGATGCGACAGATAGGATATTGACAGAGTTGTTGCTAGACGGTAGGGTTCTAATTATTGTATTATATCGAACTTTTCGCCGAAATTTTCAAGCGATGCAGCTGATAAAAACGAAAACCAAGATGGCGGTGTGGTATACCTTGTCAATATTATGTTTACAGGAAGATTTTTTTTATTATAGATATTTAAAACGTCGATTGCCTGTGATTGGTGTGTCCCTGCAGTTCGGGTGATTGCATGACGTCTGGTAATCACCCTCTAGACAATATAAGAACTCAGCGACTGACCATGATATCAAAAACCTAGTCTTTTGTTTGTCGTGAGGAATGGTCGTGTAAAGTGTTGAAAAGTTATGATGCTGTTGGTTTGCAAAATGCTCTGTGATTTCAAATTTACTAAAACGTTCTTTGGAATTTTCTAGAATCCACATTTGATTTAAACCATTTCTCGCATATATTGTGGAACAATAAGTTTGAAGCTTCTCTTTCTAACCAGGGTATTAATTAAATGCGATTTAAACATGGAATGTACGTTGGATTACCAAATCTAAAATTAAGCCAAGTTCGTTCAAAATACAGTTTCAAACAAAAATAATGTTGTTACAAGTTTTGTCAACTGGAACCATGACATATTCCTCATGTTAAATGCTAAAATTTTATTTGTCACAGTAAATCGTAAATAGTGAAGTTCTGATTCAATAACTTTTCTGGAAGGTATGCCTCTATTATATATTTAAGTTCCCTCAACCCTTTGCTTTCTTCGGGTCAGGAGCAAGACTGTTGCGTGAGCGTGTGTCTGAACAGACGTAAAGCACCGGATGTATCTAGATACATTCTGTAGGTGTATGGTTATACAAAACAAAGTGAATGAACTATATATGTGTTGCATAAATGTAGGTACGTCATCATCATCTGATGAATCATTTCCCACACGTTTTATAGATATAAGGGTTTACCTTTTGAAAATCAAAATGAATTCAAATATATTTATCATACAATATTTTGTCCGAATACGGCTGTTGAATACACTATTATGTGTATACGTTCATCCAAATTGATCGTATTACATACAAATCACTCAATAGGAGTGCAAACATAGTAGGTAAAATGATTAAATTGTCTAAAATCCTTTTGATTGACTATATCTTCATGAAGCCTAAAATCTATGATCTGCAAAATGTCTCATATCTCTCTCTCTCTCTCTCTCTCTCTCTCTCTCTCTCTCTCCTTTCAAGAATCTCCAAACCAGCTGAGCTACAATCTCGACAGAGTTCTGGTGACGTTTAAATACAACTTATATGATGGAAAATTGTAAGACCATGTGCTTCGTGGTTCACAAAGAATTGAAGCAGTGAAATTTTATCAGCTAAACTTAAATCTTGAACTTTATTTGTGTGTTGACGATTAACATAAAAGTTCAAATTAATGCTTCTTGTCAGGTCGGATATTAGCGCGAAGGCGTTTTTCCAGCAGGGCATTGATAACGTATCGGCAGGATGGCGTATAAAAGAATCATATCTCCTCATCAAAGTGATTAGGATCTATTCCGTGTGAGAATTTAACACGAACATTACAAGCACTTCCAGTGTTCCTTATCAGATAGACTTGGCCGATAGAACCAAACTGCAATATCACAATTACGATCATTCAAAATATGTGGTTTCTAACATTCTTATACTATGAAATTCACTAGGGACTCCAGGACTAAGATGGAGCTTTATGGCTCATAAAGAGAGATTGTTATCTTTTAATCTTCTTGACTCCTGAACATCAACCAAGATGAGCACGTAGAAAGGATGAGGAGAAAAAAAACCTTGTTGGTTAAAGTCACGGTTCCTTTTCATGGTGGTAAAACAGAGCGCTACGGACCATTTTAGGAAAATGCATTGTTTGTATTTTAAACGTCTTTTTTACTTTAGCTTTTCTGATCACCGTTGTCTGTCCTCCACTGTCTATCTATACACTTCTCACTTCCATCTTCATTTGCAGAACCATTGGATCGATGTGATCCAAACTTGACACAAAGTATCCTTGGGTAAAAGGCTTTAAGTTTATTCATTCCAGGATGTGTGCCCCTTTGCAAGGGGAGATAATTAACCATTTATTAAGATAATGGGTAATTCAAAAATCTTAAGAACCACTGGGCCAGAAAAAGACAAAAATTATTTGAAAGAATGCAGATTCAATTTTTAAATCATGCCTCAGGAGGGTAGGGTGGAACCACAATAGTGGATCAAAGTTTTAAAGGGGATGTGATTGATTGAACCTTTTAAAATTTCCTCAAGAAGACCAGTGCCTTGATCAGTCATATCAATATGCAAGGATCCTCGGGTGATTCAGATTCCAATTTATTCAAATGACCGTGATGGATAGAGGGGGACCACAATAGGGGATCAAAGTTTTTAAATATTGGAATATACATGTATAGAGCAGAAAATTTTAAAATATTTTTCTCAAGAAGCAACAGGGCCGTGGTTAGTTATATTAATAAGAAAACATTCTCGGGTAGTGCAGAGTCAAGTTTGTTTTTTTCAACTTGTGGCTCCGAGGGGTTGGATGAGACCATGATAAGTTAATGTACAGATACTTGTGGAAAATCACGATAATTTTCTCAAAACCTTGCAAGCCCTGGTCTATATGCAGCATTGCAGTTCGTCTCTAGTATTTCTTTTACATACTCGTAATAGTTCAAATGAGACCTAGGCCCTACATTTCTTAAGGTTTCTGTATATGTTTGAGATAAAGATGTATTCTTTAGTGCCATGCCTATGTAACAATAATTATCAACGATCTTTAGTTTGTTCATCATATTGATTGATTGATTGTTTGACGTCCCGATGAAAATTTTTCATTCATATTGAGACGTCACCAGCTGTAGGTGAAGTACCACAGTTAGACCTATGCTTACCGCTCAGAGCTGTAGCCAACGCCCGCCGCGACACGGGACCTCCGATTTTAAGGTCACACCCGAAGGACCCGTGATTCTCACTTCTAAATGTCGAGCATTTGGCGAAGGAACAGTCACTACTTATGTAGACATCTTAGGTTTGACGCGGCCATGGGACGAGCAGGACTCGAACTCACGACCTCCAGGTTACGAATTTTAAAAGCGAACGATCTATCAATGAGCTACCGCGACCGGCATTCACCCTAATGAAAACAATGTGAATATTCCACAGGCACTTGTTTCTGTAAGTGATTTATGACCTCTATATATATGGAGCGCCAAATTAACATAAACTCAAATAATTGAAGATATCTTCAATTATTTGAAGAATCATCAATTCATTTGATGCGCGCAACAATTGAATTAAAGATCTCTTCAAATAATGAATGATATCTTCAATTCTGAATTATTGCGCGCATTAATTGAATTGATGAGAGCATTAATTCTTCAGCTGATTTGATGCGCGCTTTAATTGAATTAATGATCTCTTCAAATGAATTAATGATATCAACAATTGAATGGATGCGCGCTACAATTCAATTGAAGAGAGCAATAATTGATATAATGCGCGCATTAAATCAATTGATGAGAGCAATAATTGAATTGATGCGCGCATTAGTTCATTTGATGAGAGCAATAATTGATATAATGCGCACATTAATTCAATTATTGCTCTCTTCAATTGATTTAATGATATCTTTAATTCATTTGAAGAGAGCAATAATTCTTTTAGAGAGAGCAACTATATAATTAAAGATATCTTCAATTCAACATATCCACAATTGAATTAATGATATCTTTAATTGAATTGTTGCTCTCTTTAAAAGAATTGATGCGCGCATTAATTCCTTATACAAAAGCATTGTAAATGATTTAAAGATATCTTCAATTGAATTAAAGAGATCATCAAATTATTTAAACCGAGCTCTAAATTAATTATTGCGAGCAATATTTCTACTAAATTGATGCTCCCATCAAATGAATTGAAGAGAGCAATAATTGAATTAATGCGCGCATCAAATCTATTATTGCTCTCATTAATTGAATTAATGATCTCTTCAAATGAATTAATGATATCAACAATTGAATTGATGCGCGCTACAATTCAATTGAAGAGAGCAATAATTGATATAATGCGCGCATTAAATCAATTGATGAGAGCAATAATTGAATTGAGGCGCGCATTAATTCATTTGATGAGAGCAATAATTGATTTAATGCGCGCATCAATTCAATTATTGCTCTCTTCAATTGAATTAATGATATCTTTAATTCATTTGAAGAGAGCAATAATTCTTTTAGAGAGAGCAACTATTTAATTAAAGATATCTTCAATTCAACATATCCACAATTGAATTAATGATATCTTTAATTGAATTGTTGCTCTTTTTAAAAGAATTGATGCGCGGCATTAATTCCTTATACAAAAGCATTGTAAATGATTTAAAGATATCTTCAATTGAATTAAAGAGATCATCAAATTATTTATACCGAGCTCTAAATTAATTATTGCGAGCAATATTTCTACTCAATTAATGCTCTCATCAAATGAATTGAAGAGAGCAATAATTGAATTAATGCGCGCATCAAATCTATTATTGCTCTCATTAATTGAATTAATGCGCGCATCAATTGAATTGAAGAGAGCAATAATTGAATTAATGCGCGCATTAAATCAATTATTGCTCTCATTAATTCAATTGATGCGCGCATTAGCTCAATTAATGAGAGCAATAATTGAATTGAAGCGCGCATTAATTCATTTGATGAGAGCAATAATTGATTTAATGCGCGCATTAATTCAATTAAAGAGAGCAATAATTGAATTGATGATATCTTCAAATAATTGAAGATATCTTCAATTATTTGAGTTTATGTTAATTTGGCGCTCCATATATATATTAATAATAACACCATTGTGTTATTATTAGTATACAGAGGTCATAAGTCATTTACAGAAACAAGTGCCTGTGGAATATGATCTTCCATGAGAACCTTCCATTAAGCTAATTTCGTAATTTTCAACAAGTGCAGCATACGTATAGTACTAGTACATAAAAATGTTTATCTAATCGTTAGAACTGTTAGTCAGTAGCACCATATTATCTACAAAATAGTTAATTCCAATACAGTAATATAACTGGGAGGGGGGGGGGGGGTCAGCAATGGTTTTATATCATTTTATACTCTCTCCCTTTTCATACATAAAAAATAAGATGTCACTGCATCTAATTGACATGCCATTCTAAGATATTCCTTATAGACTTCAGGAAATTACTTCAAAATACGACATTTCTCCTTAAAACCAATCTAGTTTTTTCTAGTAATTTTGTTTTCCTTAACAAACGGTGTCAATCCAGTGCTTAATCTTGTCTTAATCAGCACTTTTCCCTTTGAGCGTGTATTATTCATTACGCCTCTGTAGTTACCTAAATCTAACTAGTTCACTAACTTTTTTGAGCAGTTGTATTCCAAACCCTAGGAAATTGTCTTTTTCAGGTCGAGAATATATGATTTTCAAAGGGTTTTAGGATGACACCATTTCGATATTTACACTTTTCATTCGAAATTAAGTCAGATGGCGCACCACTCCTTTGTTTTTAGAGACCTTTGAGCTTTGAAGATCTCATTATGGTCCATTTCCTCCCTCATTACCTTAATAAAAATCATTAACAGAATCCTCTACTTAAATAGATTAAGGTTATCATTTTCAGTATCCACCTTCTCGAAATGATCAATAAATTGTTTTTGAGGCACAGAATCACGAGATTTTTTAAGGACGGGGTAAATTCATTTGCAATAGCTACTCGTACGTGTAGCCCTGTCTAGTGGTGCCAACACAACTCGGGAAACCTCGCGAATAAATACACCATATCAACTCGTTAGATACTGAAGAATCATTTAAACTCGTGGGGGCCAATTTTCGTGGATTGTTGAATTTTTTTCGTGGATTTATATATTTGTAAGATTCTTGTATACAAAGATTTGTAAAATTCTACATTCTCTTCGTATGTCATTTCAACTTCCTATTTCATTGGGTAATATTGGATCACCAGTTCTAAACACACACACACACACACACACACACACACACACACACACACTTCAAATGCCTATGTTTTTTCAGGTAATTTAAGTAAGTACACACACACACACACACACACACACAATTCAAATGCCTATGTTTTTTCAGGTAATTTAAGTAAGTACTTCGTATGTTTAAAAATCCTGTGATGACTTCCTTCTAGGTATCACATGTCCAACTTTGTTTGAATTGAGCATGAAAAATGTGAATAACTAAATATTTTGTAGCCAGGTCACTTTCAAAGGCTGTTCATCCCGCCACACGTATGATAATACAAAATCCTTCATTTTAAAAAAAAAATGAAGGATATCACTTCTGTTATAATGAAATTACAATTAAAGAGAGACAACTTTAACTTTCAACTGTGTTTTATGTATTAAAATATTTCTCACTTGCAGTGGGTGGGGGCTATGAAAATTAACATTGAATGGCGTGTGCATTTCAATTTAAATCTGTAATTTGACACAGCATACATGTATCTAAACATATCTACAAGTAGTCCATTGAAATATTCTCACTTGCTCAATTCAATTAATCCATCTGCCGACCGTGGGTTTCCGACGGTGCAAATAGCTTGATCATCACTGTAACTGAGTTACTTGATAGTTTAACAAATCATTCTCGCAAAGTATAATGTAATAAATAAGTTCATTACATGTAGCGATATTCCATTGTCACCTGCATATGTTGTTTATGTCTCTTGGCTGATTAGGTGCGCGAGGGCGTGTTCTGCGTATGATCAATTTTTAAATCGATGCAGGCTACTGACAAATAAGTTGATATTATGGGGGTGCTTACTCCCCCTTGGCTCTGATGTATAAAAGGGTCCGTGTTTGCCCTACTCTTAATTTTGTATCCTTTTTGGGATTTATGAGATTGATCACTGTTCGTTATTTTCACTTTTCATATAATAAAGATATCTTTCTTTTAATATGGCCATCCTCTCGATTAATGGACTGAACATATTCTTTGACATCTGAAAGGAAGGTGGAGAAAACGAACAGTGATCAATCTCATAACTCATATAGGCAATACAAAATAGATAGTTGGGCAAACACGGATCCCTGGACACACCAGAGGTGGGATCAGGTGCTTAGGAGTAAGCATCCCCTGTCGACCGGTCACACCTACCGTGAGCCCTATACCCTGGTCAGATAAAGGGGGTATCCGTAGTCAAAGTGTGCCAAGAACGGCCTAACAATCGTTATGAAACACGTCAGACAGCATTTGACCCAATGATAGATTGTATTGACGAACTAGATCGTTATAACGACCATAGAATTTGCAAAATGCTGACTTCAATCGAGACTGTTGAAACCCCTGTACCATCAACTTGTTTGTCAGTAGCTTGCCTCGATTTAAAAACTGACCATACGCAGAACAAGCTCTTGCGTATCGAATCAGTTGAGAGATATAAACACCATATGCAGGTGATAATGAATTATTGCTACATAGATGTGGGAAGTTGACGATGGAGAAGCTGAAATCATCCCGTTTGTCATACAGTTGAGTTGTCAGTTTGCCTCTAATGTCTACTTTCAATAAAATATCCAAGCATGAAGCAGAAGTGAACGAATCTGTGGTGTCTTTTATTTCAAGCTCACAGGGATATATCGAATCGACATATGAATGAAAGTTACAATTGTTGATAGACAAAGTTGATATATCTAAATGTCGAATTGAAGGCCACAGCAAGAGGTTTTTTCTTGTCATGTAGAAGTTTTCGAATAAATACTGCTTCATATGAATATAGAAACAGGTCAGTTAACAAAGGAGCACAATTCGTGCCCATGGGAATTCCAACACACCGTTAAAAGACCTGATCACCAAAGATCACGAAGATATTGTCAATGAGAAACTCCAGCATATTTTTTATTTCAACTTCAGAGTACTTGTGTGTGGAATCAGAGTGGTGTTTAACAAAGTAATTTTTTGGATGACTGATCACTAGATATGAATATTTCCATTTTTGTTGAAGAAGCAACTGTCTATGATGTCAAAAAGTCTAGTCTTTAATCTATCGTGTGGAATGGTCCTGTAAAGTGTTGAAAAGGCATAGGTTTTGATGTTATTGAGTTTGGAAAAGTTTTGTGATTTCAAGTTTACTAAAAGTTCTTTGGAATTTTTTAGAATCCACATTTGATTAAATTGACTAAGGGAGATTTCAGGCCTCTAATGATTTCATCAGAGTAGTTGTGGGAACCAAGGGAGATTCAGGCCTCTAATGATTTCATCAGAGTAGTTGCAAAGACTAAGGAAGATTCAGAACTCTAACGATTTCATCAGAGTAGTTGCGGAGACTAAGGGAGATTCCAGGCCTCTAATAATTTCATCAGAGTAGTTGTGGGGACTAAGGGAGATTCAGGCCTCTAATGATTTCATCAGAGTAGTTGCGGTGACTAAGGGAGATTCCAGGCTCTAATGATTTCATCAGAGTAGTTGGAAAGACTAAGGGAGATTCCAGGCCTCTAATGATTTCATCAGAGTAGTTGTGGGGACTAAGGGAGATTCCAGGCCTCTAATGATTTCATCAGAGTAGTTGTGGGGACTAAGGGAGATTCCAGGCCTCTAATGATTTCATCAGTGTAGTTGTGGGGACTAAGGGAGATTCCAGGCTCTAATGATTTCATCAGAGTAGTTGTGGAGACTAAGGGAGATTCCAGGCTCTAATGATTTCATCAGAGTAGTTGTGGGGACTAAGGGAGATTCCAGGCTCTAATGATTTCATCAGAGTAGTTGTGGAGACTAAGGGAGATTCCAGGCTCTAATGGTTGTGGGTACTAAGGGAGATTCCAGGCCTCTAATGATTTCATCAGAGTAGTTGTGGAGACTAAGGGAGATTCCAGGCTCTAATGATTTCATCAGAGTAGTTGTGGGGACTAAGGGAGATTCCAGGCTCTAATGATTTCATCAGAGTAGATGTGGGCGTTAACTAACGTGTTGACAGGAGCAGGAATATCAAGCAAAGCTTGCATATAGGTTTGAATGATTTGATGATTTTGTCCTGCAGTAGGGTCATAGTTTTGTCGTAACTGGTATTTGTCAATGAGAACCTTGCAGTGGTTTGTGATGCTTCATTCTGTAGAACAGACTTCAGATAGTTGAACTTCTGTACATTCTGAGTGTGGTGTTAGTGTGTATCACAGTCCCAAAGGAATTCTCAAAACATGGCCATTCAAAAATATCTCCATCAAATGAAGATAAGCTCAGTTTAGGAAGTTTGTGATACCCGCTGCTTGTGTTTGATGACGAGTAGAAATTGTACATCATTCTTTGGACATGGATCTTGTATCTTCTCATTGAGGTCCTCAAGTAACTGCTTCTTTTAGATAATGGTTTCAAGTATTGTAGAAATTTCATCATTATCCACTTGTGAATATCCTTGTAATTCGTCGAATCTTCCCAGAAGTTTGGGGACTGCTCCTCTGTATCCTCCACGAATTTTCTTTATTTTTGTATCCATGCTTCCGTTTCCACATGGCACCAATGAGGAGAAAATGCTTATATCTGTAACAGCAGGGAGAATCACGATAGGGGTGTTTTCTAGCTTCACTAATAAATTATGCAAATTACTCGATCCATGTTTCTTATCATTTTATACGCGTATAATGCATATTTACATTGCATAATGAATGCATCTATGAGTTTGAAGTCAATGCCCTTGTCACAGAATCTGGTAATCATAGCGAGCACAGAAACACTGCAATCTCTAATGACAAAAGCATGCAAAAAAGGTTCCAGTAGCTCAGTGATAGAGGTCACGAGTTTGAGCCTCCCCCCCCCCCCGTACCACGACCTCGTCAAACCTAATATGTTAATCATAGGTAGTGATTGCTCCTTCGCCAAAACGCTCGACATTTAGAAATGAGAATCACAGGTCTTTCAGAACTTAAAAATGGAGGTCCCAGGATATTGGCATGATAAAGAAATCTCACTGCTGCAGCCCTGAGCACTAAGCATAGGTCTAAATTTGTGGTACTTCACCTACAATAGGTAACGTCTTGATATGAGCTTAAAACTTTTGATGAAAGTAAAACAATAAATCTTACAAGTTTCGACTTTTCTGGTTTCTTGAGATGAAGATATTTAAAACGCCCATCCCATTTTAACTATTTCTTAATGACCTCCTCTTGGCTTCATCTGATACCCTTATCCTTAGGAAAATACCACGTGGTATGTTAAGACAGTCACGTGATCAGCACTCGGCTCACTTCGGAGAGAAAGGCTGTCTTTTGAAACAATTTTCATTTACATCTCCAAACTTCCGCCAGAGTTCGTTTGCAGAGACGCAAAGAACTATGGGTAGTATGTTACATCTCTACAACTGTATTTTTTTTCTCTAAAGCACATCTAATACAAGATGTACTGTGAGCAATGCTCACTTAGAATACCCCCCGCTTACCCCAATCTCCCAAAGGGTGTTGTTAAAAGGTATAAATTACCTCTCTCCTGAGTGTAAAAATATGGTATGCATTTGTAGAAGAAAATGGAAGACATAGTCCGAACACAAATATATGGCATAAACCTATAATTTTGACCTTGAGATCAAAGGTCAAGGTCATAAAGAGGTCATGAATGTACATGACACATAGTCTCATGGCGATACACCCATAAATTATGGTATGACTATGTCAAAACCCTATAATCAATTTTGACCTTGAGGTCAAAGTTCAAGGTCATGAAGGTATTCGACACATCGTCTCATGGTGATACACTCATGTGTCAAATATGATATGCCTATGTCAAAGAACAAAGAAGTCATGGCCCGGACACGATTCCATTGTAAAACCCTTTAATTTTGACCTTGAGGTCAAGGTCATATGGAGGTCATGAAGGTACATGACATATCGTCTCATGGTGATACAATCATGTGTCAAATATGGAATGCCTATGTCAAAGAACAAAGAAGTTATGGCCCGGACACGAATCCATTGTAAAAACCTTTAATTTTGACCTTGAGGTCAAGGGTCAAGGTCATGAAGGTACTTGACACATCGTCTCATGGTGATACACTCATGTGTAAAATATGGTATGCCTAAGTTAAAGAACAAAGAAGTTATGGCCCGGACACGAATCCATTGTAAAAAAACCTTTAATTTTGACCTTGAGGTCAAGGTCATATAGAGGTCATGAAGGTACTTGACACATCGTCTCATGGTGATCTACCTGTGTGCCAAATATGGTATGCCTAAGTCAAAGAACAAAGAAGTTATGGCCCGGACACGAATCTGCACAGACAGACAGACGGACGGACAGACAGAGTGATTCCTATATACCCCCCAGAACTTCGTTTGGGGGGTATAATAAGTAAAATATTCAATCAATAAAACATCGGTCCTAAAGACCTTCCTCCAGTTATGTGTAACAGGTATCCTGTTCTCAACTAGTTTGATATCAATCTACCACTACAACAAGTAATGATTCAATATGGACCTTGTCATTCAGTTTATTGTGGTTATCAATTGCATAATAAGCATACATTTGTACAACAGTAGAGCATGTCCAAAATATCAATAGCACTTGTTCAATATCATTCCCTCTAGTTCAGTGCAGTTACTGCAAAAAATTATTCAAAACCCTGCACAGCACATTTTATTAAATTTTGTACAGAACTTCACACATTTCATGGAAAAACGGCGTAGACTTCTTATATAATTTTCCCAAAACACAACTATTTTATTTTGATTTCAAAATATTTCTCTTTTAAGGAGGAATAACAGACCAGAGACATCGGATACGGATGGAAAGTGGAGGATATGTACTATAATATTTTGAAATTGATAGCTTTCAAATTTACCTTAGTTCATTTTAAAATGCAGTTTTTGTGGAAAATAATCTGGGGAAAAAAATCAAGACTCCTGCTACACTCTGACAACATACAGATCAGCAATTGATATGTTAACATACTCAGCTAACAAGCTAGGCAATTCAAAAGGAATATACATGTATTGTTGATATTTATATTTTCATTTAGTTTCAAAGGAAGTCAGCCATTATGATGAAGTGTTATTCCTCCTTAAAGATACAACAGACTGCAAGTTACTACTAAAGTCTTTTGGTGATTTCTATATATAGACATTCCAAATGTTACAATCACCAGAAAATATCGGGTAAAACAAGAACACCATTCTCTGTGATAATAAAACAAATAACCTTTAAATGCACCATAAATACTGTATACATTTTTATTTACACTAATGGCTTTCACAGAAACTAAGCCAAAACAAGGTCTTGTACTCCACATGCACAAACTGCCTCTCTCCCTCCCTGAACACAATACCAGAACTGTCTTATTTACAAAATGTGTACTTATCACAGTTTCAATGCAATGCTATGTGTATCTTTGCAATCTTTCATCTGTACATGATTTCACACTCATACAAAATGTAAATCTCAAATGGAAACACAGGAGACATCGCTCATATAGGCCATACACATAAAAAAAACATACACAACAAAATGTCAAAATCACACCTTGACTTGTTTGATCAAACTTAAATGTGTGAAATATTTCGTTACAGGTACACCTCTTTGAGTAAGGCTTAAACCAAAATGTTTAAAGAACAAATCCCTAGCAACAAGTGTTAACTTTCCTATCCAAAAGTATGATGAAAATATCATGTCTTCATAACACAACTTTGTCTAGCAATAAATAACATTTATAATGTTATTTACAGACATCATTTATTATAAATACCTGTGACTAATTCATATTCTAAAAATAGTGCTTTGTTTTGAAAATTCAGTATCAAATAGAAAAAAGTTTGCTATATTAATGAAATACTTATAAATTAGATGAAATGAGTCAATTTCAATCATTCCTGCACATGCAATGACAAAATTCAACACAACGGAATGAAATAAAACTAAAGTTTGATGTTCTCAGCCTTCAGCCATCATATCTATTCACACATCTTCATTGTCAGTAGTAACACAAACCTATCACTCCACTAGTCCCTCAGGGGACCCCAAACGGCACGACAAGGTCCTCCTTATGATGCACCCGGACTCTGCCTACCGCTTGAGAGGCCTTCTCTACTATTTGTGTTATCTACAAAGGAAGAAATGTGATGTACATGTATAGAGATGTATATAAAGATATCAGATACAAAATACACCCAATCATGAAACAATGACATGAAAGTAAACTTTACATTCAGTTTCTTGGAACTATTGCATTAATTTCCCACAATGTAAAGAGATTTCACCTGTATTTTTTTTCATACCTGAGTCTGTAACTTATGCTTATGGTCAGTCTATATGCATTTACTGGTACAAATTTCAATGCCTGGTAGATATTTCATTTTTATTTAATGGATTTTCAACAGATGAATTTGAATTGCCTACATGTTGACTGTACCAAGAACTTACCAGCTGAACATCTGCTAGCGACACTGGTGCAGAACTAAGCACGATATGTGGAGCAGCCATGCTATTGGGTAATTGAGGTCGACTCGCTCTAATTTTAGAAGAGCCACTTAAAACCATGTTTACTCTATTGCTGGAAAAGAAGCAGAAGAAACTTTTGACTCAAGCTTTAATAATCATTGTTATCTGATGATGTTTAAAGTCTGGAAATACCTATATTGTGGATACCTTTATTGTGTAAGTGTGTAAACAAATGTATTGTGTAAGTGTGTAAACACCTGTATTGTGTAAGTGTGTAAACACCTGTATTGTGTAAGTGTGTAAACACCTGTATTATGTAAGTGTGTACATACCTGTATTGTGTGTGTACATACCTGTATTGTGTGTGTACATACCTGTATTGTGTAAGTGTGTAAACACCTGTATTATGTAAGTGTGTACATACCTGTATTGTGTATGTACATACCTGTATTGTGTATGTACATACCTGTATTGTGTAAGTGTGTAAACACCTGTATGGTGTAAGTATGTAAACAAATGTATTGTGTAAGTGTGTACATACCTGTATTGTGTAAGTGTATAAACACCTGTATTGTGTAAGTGTGTACATACCTGTATTGTGTAAGTGTGTAAACACCTGTATTGTGTAAGTGTGTACATACCTGTATTGTGTAAGTGTGTAAACACCTGTATTGTGTAAGTGTGTAAACACCTGTATTATGTAAGTGTGTACATACCTGTATTGTGTATGTACATACCTGTATTGTGTAAGTGTGTAAACACCTGGATTGTGTAAGTGTGTACATACCTGTATTGTGTAAGTGTGTATATACCTGGATTGTGTAAGTGTGTACATACCTGTATTGTGTAAGTGTGTAAACACCTGTATTGTGTAAGTGTGTATATACCTGGATTGTGTAAGTGTGTACATACCTGTATTGTGTAAGTGTGTAAACACCTGTATTGTGTAAGTGTGTACTATTAGTTACACAGTTAGTTAGTGACCTGATACGGAAAAATACATGGTGTGAAAAGAAAACCCATATCGGGTTTTCTTTTCACACCATGTATTTTTCCATATCAGGTCACTAACTAACTGTGTCGAAGCCGAGCCCGATACGGGTTTCCTTTTCACACCATGTATTTTTCCGTATCAGGTCACTAACTAACTGTGTAACGAATTTATCACGTCGAAGACCTCTAACTGTATATGTGGGGTCTATATCATACAACTTAGTCAAATGTCTTTCCTTTTGTTTAAGAATAATTGAAAACAACTGTTCTGAATTATTTTTTAATATTTTTGATAAGGAAATTCAACAATGTCAACAAGTGTAAAAGTATTTGAAAAAAGTAACAATAACATGGTAAACAAGAGAATGGCCTGTGTAGGAACACTGATCACATTGTTACTATGGTAACCAAGTTTAAATCTTAAAATTTATTGTAAAGGTACAGTTGTTGAAAATGGTTGGATTTGTTTGGCTTGTTTGCATGGTGGTTGTGTTGGACATGTCTGTGCTTCCAAAATCGTCAAGGAGAGCACCGATATCGACACCAACTAAATGACCCGCTGCACTTGTGGTAGCTACTGGTAACTGTTTCAGGGATGAACACGACTGTATGGCTGGGCGACTTACATCACATGGAGGTAGAGCCAGCTGATTTTTTAGTGTTGGCACTAATGATTCACTCAAGGTTTTAACCATTTGAATTTTTTCCTCATCATCAACACGTTGATATACACTAAGGGATTGCACAGATTTGTGGCCTGTTACTGCCATAATTTGAGCAGGGCCAAACATCCCCTTTGACAGAACCGTAGCCCCAGTAGCTCGTATCGAGTGATTGGTGTAAACTTGACTTAATTCGCAAGATTTGCTCATTTCTGACATGAATGCTCCGAGTACTTTCTGTCCCACAGGTACCTTTGCGTACCAAACATCATCATTTTCTGAGAAAGTTGACAGAGGGCGCTGCCAGAGCCGATCAAGATCAGGATTCAATTTACTGATGTAGAGTTCGTAGCTTGATACTGGACAATACGCAGAGTCTGAAGAAACAGAATGTTAATTTAATACGGAGAAACAAATCTGACACTTGATTAATCTTATTCTATTCACAAAACAATATCTAATCTCATGTATGAAACTTCCATTTATTGATCATTTTTAAATATTTTAATATGTAAAAGAATATTACTGTATTATTTAGCGATATTACACTTTTAATGAATATATGAGGGTATCAAAATTACCTGTTATCTCGGGCATAATAGGAGTTATGTTTTCTTTGTCGTTCTCTCTATGATTTTTCGTCATCTCGTCCATGCATTTAGTCACAAACTTCTGGCCCGACTTTGGATCCCGCTTTACAACAAATGTCTGCTTTGTCATGGTATGCATATTTTCACAGCCTCTTCTGCAAAATGACATAAAACTTTCATCTTAAAACTCTTTTTTTTAGTCGTTTCTTGTCTGAAAATCAGAAATACACATGTGATGTCTGTATTGAACAGCTGTTGAAAATCTGTGTCTGTGTACATGTGTAAATCTACCGGTTTTTTAAATAGTAAAAGTCTACACCTACCTGAAGAAATACAGCCGAATATCAAACTGAACTTTATTCAGGAGACCACACGGTGTCGTTGGACTAAGATGAATGGATGTGTACAGCTTTTCCCGATCTGGCTCCGAAATGACAGCATGGTGGGTAACAGTGCCAAGACCCTCTCGTTTCAGTTCTGCCATCACAGCTTTGAAGTTTTGGTTGGCATCTGCAAACTCCGGGTCCTTAATGATGTCAAACGGCTTGTTAAAGGGTGGAGATCGTAAATATCTGTTTAGAGAATGTCTGATGTTCTCGAAAGACGATGTTTTATACTTCTCCCCATCCGGTTTCCGTGCGTCACAGTAAAAATGACCCAGAACTTCCGACAAGCCGACTGTATCATAGGCCTCAAATTCTTCATTTTGGCCCTGTTCCTTCAGATAGTCCCTAAGGATCTTAGCCGCTTTTGCATTACACCGAAGTGTATTCTCTGAATTCACTTTTAGCCTTTTCTCGTCTATTTGTGTAGCAGTCGTCTGTCCAAATCGCTTCGCCATTTTGACACGGCTGCAAGTCGAACCCGACGATAAATAAAATTACTCGCCCAATGCGGATTTTACTTGCATGATACGGTTTTTTTCACGGCATCATGTGACCAAGATCTGACCAATTAGATTTCAACAATTGTGTCTGAGGCGTGATAAATACCTGTATTGTGTAAGTGTGTAAACACCTGGATTGTGTAAGTGTGTACATACCTGTATTGTGTAAGTGTGTAAACACCTGTATTGTGTAAGTGTGTACATACCTGTATTGTGTGTGTACATACCTGTATTGTGTAAGTGTGTACATACCTGTATTGTGTAAGTGTGTACATACCTGTATTGTGTAAGAGTGTACATACCTGTATTGTGTAAATGTATAAACACCTGTATTGTGTAAGTGTGTAAACACCTGTATTATGTAAGTGTGTACATACCTGTATTGTGTGTGTACATACCTGTATTGTGTGTGTACATACCTGTATTGTGTGTGTACATACCTGTATTGTGTGTGTACATACCTGTATTGTGTGTGTACATACCTGTATTGAAATGCTCTATCATTGTATTCCTGTTGCTCTACAGTATCACCAGGTGACACATCAATGATTTTCCTAGAAAAAAAGAATGTATAATATTGATTACTCTACTATTTCTAAGTTTACATATGTACAAGGAATAAATCATAAATGTACAATAAACAATGTATAGATCATTCATTAAGCACCTATTCTAAAATGAACATGCCAATTAATAAATCATAAATGTACAATAAACAATGTATAGATCATTCATTAAGCACCTATTCTAAAATGAACATGCCATTGACATATTCAAAATATATTCATTTCATTTCCATTTTATTGTAAAGGAGTGGAAACTTGTGATTTTTATTTGACCATTTAGGCAGCAAAATCGATGGAGGTCATCCTTTTTAGATAGGGACTCTTTATATGAAATTTTATTGCTGGCTCTCAAATAGTATTTGAGACATCATCTGCAACATATTGCTTACCATATGTAAGCCATTAACCATGACCTTTTGACCAATAAACAATAGGGGACATCCTTGAGTCATGGAGACTCTTCATGTAAAGTTTTAATGCTAAAGGTTTAGGTTGATAAAGCCATTTCTTAAATGTGACCACAACCTTTGATCTCACCTACTAAAACAGAGATCACCCTTATGTCACAAAAACTCTTCATGTGAAGGACAAAGACAGGCAGACCTGAATTCATATCTCTGTCTTTAGTCAATGCTTGGATAATTAAATGTTTACATATCAACCAAAGTCAGTGGTAAAAAAAAAGCACTGAACAGGCAAATTCAATCACATCTTCAAATTTGTTAACATTTCCCCTCTAACCTTTTAAGAGTAAATCCGCCAGAAAACCATGCAAAATACCAAAAATTGTCCAAAAGGGTAGTCGCAAGACAAGAATTTTTTGTTGCTTAATATTTTCTTAATATTACTAGTGGCAATTCATAACAAATTTAGGAGGAATATATGTCATTATTTTGTACCATTTGGTTGGCTCGAAAATAATTTATTACAATGCATTTATTTTGAAATTCTATTTTTCTTATAAAATCAATTCTTTTCTGTTTCTAATCAAATTTTTGAGTCTTATATCTTTTGAAATGTTGCTGTTGACCCTACTTTAAAAGTTAAATACCACTTCAAATGTTTCTGCTCATTTCATACCTAACAGTTCTGTGTAATATTTTTTCTAAGGCCGAGGGCTCGTCCAATTTCTGGGCATGTCTCTGAGATGATGTATTATAGCTGTATAAAGAAGAAAAAATCAGGTGAGGCACTACTTTATAACAGTCATAAATGTAGTAAATATTATATATAGTCATATCACTATGAAAGGTAATCATTCTCAATATAACACAAAAAATGAGCAATGAATTTGTCTTTGACTTTCCAAACTATATGCAGTTCTATGAACAAGTTTATAACAGATTTCTGTTCAAAAACATTCATAGAGATATAGATACATTGTACATTCATTAATCAAATACATCCTATCGTTAACTGACAGTATGGTAACTGATGTAAATACCTTGGTCCTGCTTGGCCACTACTTGCAGGCTCTGGTAGAAGGCGATCTCTTTCATTCGACTCATTCTGAAATGTTTAAATAGTTTCCATAGAATAGGAAAAAGAATTCAATGTCCTTTAAATCTGCATGGAATATTGGTTGTGCATACACACTTTCCATAAACTTGGTACATAGGAAAACATTCTTTTCATTAAATTCCTTATTTATAGTTAATTGCATATATCTTGTCTACAAGTAAAAACAAGATGTACTGTGAGCAATGCTCACTAAGAATACCCCCCGCTTACCCCAATCTCCCAAAGGGTGTTGTTAATAGGTATAAATTACCTCTTTCCTGAGTGTAAAAATATGGTATGCCTTTGTAGAAGAAAATGGAAGATATAGTCCGAACACAAATCCATGGCATAAACCTATAATTTTGACCTTGAGATCAAAGGTCAAGGTCATAAAGAGGTCATGAATGTACATGACACATAGTCTCATGGTGATACACCCATGTCTTATGGTATGACTATGTCAAAACCCTATAATCAATTTTGACCTTGAGGTCAAAGTTCAAGGCCATATAGAGGTCATGAAGGTACTCGACACATCGTCTCATGGTGATACACTCATGTGTCAAATATGATATGCCTATGTCAAAGAACAAAGAAGTCATGGCCCGGACACGAATCCATTGTAAAAACCTTTAATTTTGACTTTGAGGTCAAGGTCATATGGAGGTCATGAAGGTACATGACACATCGTCTCATGGTGATACACTCATGTGTCAAATATGGTATGCCTATGTCAAAGAACAAAGAAGTTATGGCCCGGACACGAATCTGCACAGACGGACAAACGGACGGACGGACAGACAGACAGAGTGATTCCTATATACCCCCCAGAACTTCGTTCGGGGGGTATAATAATCTAATTAGCATTTACACAGTATCACCATGGATTTGGTACTCCATGCTACTTTTTTGTGTGCAACATATCATTGTACAAAGTGAATGTTATCCATACACATTGGATAATTAAAGTACATGTTTTACGGTGTGACCATTGAAACGAGGGAAGACCCTTAACATCTTGCAATATTTACATCACTTTAGACATTTAATATGCCTAATTATTTAGCAAGGAAATATAACACAGTCGATGTAAAGAGTGCATTGTGACGTCATATTAGCTGTGATGTTTTTTCTTCTTTCAATCCAAGCAATTATCAACAACAACATAACATATGAAGGTATGAGAAAGTTTGTCTGGAATCTAAAAATGCTTGTGGTACTTTCCAAACAATTTATCTATGCGGTTGTCAATGAAGTATACCGCAGTGACGGCGACATTTTTCCAGAGCACTATGGGTAATCCTCATCATTTTTCAGCTGATGAAGAGCAAATCAAGTTATTCAAATGTGTAATCATTAGAGCATGCTCGTCGCATTGCTTTGCGATGAAGCTCGTTATTATATCACATTATAGAGGGGACTTCATCCAATCAAATCAGATTTTGCCAATCAGATATGATGGTTTGATTTCTTTAGCACAAGCTGCATTGACTGGTAAAGGATAGTTACTGATAACCTACAATATATCATATGCTATTATCTAACAAGAGGCCCATGGGCCACATCGCTCACCTGAGTCATCTTGGCCCATATCTGAAGACTTTCCATATATATTTGCATGTAAAACCTTAGTCTCTATTATGGCCCAAACTACCTTTTGCAAACTTGAATCTACACTATGTCAGAAAGCTTTCATGTAAATGTCAACTTCTTTGGCCCAATGGTTCTTGAGAAGAAGATTTTTAAAGCTTTTTCCTATATTTGTATGTAAAACTTTGACACCCCCCCCCCCCCACACTTGTGGCTCCATCCTACCCCCCGGGGGCCATGATTTGAACAAACTTGAATCTGCACTATGTCAGAAAGTTTTCTTGTAAATATCAGCTTTTCTGACTCAGTGGTTATTGAGAAAAAGATTTTAACTATATATTTGTATGTAAAACTTTGATCCCCCTTTTGGCCCCATCCTACCACCGGGGGCCATGATGTGAACAAACTTGAATCTGCACTATGTCAGAAAGTTTTCATGTAAAAATCAGCTTTTCTGGCTCAGTGGTTCTTGAGAAGAAGTTTTTCCCTATATATTTGTATGTAAAACTTTGATCCCCCCTTGTGGCCCCATCCTACCACCGGGGGCCATGATTTGAACAAACTTGAATCTGCAATATGTCAGGAAGCTTTCAGGTAAATTTCAGCTCTTCTGGCCCAGTGGTTCTTGAGAAGAAATTTTTAAAGATTTTTCCTATATATTTGTATGTAAAACTTTGACCCCCTATTGTGGCCCCATCCAACCCCCGGAATCCATGATTTGAACAAACTTGAATCTGCATTATGTCAGGAAGCTTTCATGTAAATCTCAGCGTTTCTGGCTCAGTGGTTCTTGAGAAGAAGATTTTTAAAGTTTTCCCCTATATATTTGTATGTAAAACTTTGATTCCCCCCTTGTGGCCCCAACCTATCCCCGAAGGCCATGATTTGAACAAACTTGAATCTGCACTATGTCAGAAAGTTTTCATGTAAAAATCAGCTTTTCTGGCTCAGTGGTTCTTGAGAAGAAGATTTTTAAAGATTTTTCCTATATATTTGTAGGTAAAACTTTGATCCCCTATTGTGGCCCCATCCAACCCCAGGGGCCCCATGATTTGAACAAACTTGAATCTGCATTATGTCAGGAAGCTTTCATGTAAATCTCAGCTTTTTCTGGCTTAGTGGTTCTAGAGAAGAAGATTTTTAAAGTTTTTTCCTATATATTTGTATGTAAACCTTTGATCCCCCCTTGTGGTCCCAACCTATCCCCGAAGGCCATGATTTGAACAAACTTGAATCTGCACTATGTCAGAAAGTTTTCATGTAAAAATCAGCTTTTCTGGCTTAGTGGTTCTTGAGAATAAGATTTTTAAAGTTTTTCCCTATATATTTGTATGTAAAACTTTGATCCCCCCTTGTGGCCCCATCCTACCACCGGGGGCCATGATTTGAACAAACTTGAATCTGCAATATGTCAGGAAGCTTTCAGGTAAATTTCAGCTCTTCTGGCCCAGTGGTTCTTGAGAAGAAGATTTTTAAATGACCCCACCCTATTTTTGCATTTTTGTGATTATCTCCCCTTTGAAAGGGACATGGCCCTTCATTTGAACAAACTTGAAAGCCCTTCACCCAAGGATGCTTTTGGCCATGTTTGGTTGAAATTGGCCCAGTGGTTCTGGAGAAGAAGTCGAAAATGTGAAAAGTTTACAGACAGACGGACAGACAGACAGATGGACGCCAGACAAAATGTGATCAGAAAAGCTCACTTGAGTCTTCGGCTCAGGTGAGCTAAAAAACTCAAGAAAAGTAAAAAGTAAAGATGAGATGTAGTTATTCAGAACTGATGGTTAAGTTTTGTATTAACACTATGGTAACAAAAAATGTAGGACCTTCATTAAATGTGTTGATCAAAGGGTTTTCTATCAACACTATGTTTAACAAAATATATAGGACCTTTAAAATTAGTTGGAAATGTGTAAATAAAAGAGATGTTACAGATTTATACAATTATCATTAGGATAATTGACACAGCAATCATTAAGTGGCTGTGCTGAGAGATTAATTCCTACTTGATAATCCTTGATCATAATAGCTACATGTATCCTTACATGTGTACAAAATGTAATTTTTAATCAGCAATAAAATTATAGTGAGTCCTTTCATTCGTATGAATAGAGAACCCTTGAGAGTCAACTTAGCACTGCTATTCCTCAACTTTTAAGAAGACTTTACTCTCTAAATATTCCAATGAAAAATGTTGATACCATATTATAACCCCATCCTAGTTCCATTTTGTCGTGAGTTAATTAAACTTTAATCCACACTGTCACAACAAAGGGATGTATGATCAATATTACTAACATGGTCATTCTGAAGAAGATTTTTAAAAAAATATTTCTATGCTATGTTCATGTATTATGGGAGATTTTAACACTAATTTTAGCCCCATCTTAGTCCCATGGTCCATAATTTAAAACACAAAAAAACCGTACTTCAATCTACACAGCTTTGGAATGTTTGCATATAAAAATGATTTTGTGTGGTTCTGCGACCCCGGGGTTTTGACCCCAGGGCGGGGCAAATCTTGTTATATAGTTTTTATGTGTAAAACACTTAAATTACATCTTCTTTAATGCTATTGATACTAAATTGAAAGTAATAGATATTTAGAAAGAAGAGGTATTTCATGTAAAACTTTGAATCCCTATTTTAGCCCCACCCTAGCCCCAGGGACCCTGATTTGATCATATATGATTTTGCACTACATATTGATATGACTAATCATGACCAGTGGTTCTTAAGAAGATTTATGAAGATTCTTTTTAAAATATATACAGTGAGGTATTCCCATGTAAGATTGTTATCCCCTATTGTGGCCCCACCTTACCTCCTGGGACCATCATTTGAATCTGCATTACCTGCACACTGGTACCAATCATGGCCTTTGGTTTGTTTTTGTTTTGTTTTTATTAAAGATTTTCAGATTTCCCCCCTATATTCCCATGTAAAACTATGAATCTGTATTGTGGCCCTACCCTACCTTGTGAGACTATGATTTAAAGAAAAATTGAATCTACACTACCTGAGGATGATTACATATTTATATGATTAATTCTGGTCCTGCAGATCTTCAGAAAGGGATTCTTAAAGACCTAATTCCCAGTATATTACCATTTAAAATTTTGATCTTCTATTTAGGCCCCATCCTACCCATGGAGTCATGATTTGAACAAACTTGAAACTGCACTACCAAAGGAGGCTTGCGTATCAACATGACTAATAATGGTCCTGCTGTTTTTGAGATTTTGTAGCCCCCTGAAGATGTGACTTGATGAAACTTAAATCTTCACTACCTGACAATGCTTGCCTGTAATATCAGCCTAATCAAGGCCTTGCTGTTCTCAAGAAGATGATTTCTAAAACTTACTGATTTTCTACATAGTCATTTGTAAAACTTTAATCCCCTATTGTGGCGACATCCTATTCTGTAGGGCCATTATTTGAACAAATATACTCTACACTATGTCAGGAAGATTTCACATTTAGTTTCATCTTTTCTTGCCCAGTGGTTCTTGAGAAGCTTTTTTAATGACCCCACCCTATTTTTGCCTATTCTTGATCATTTATTTCCCTTTGAAAGGGGGCATGACTCTTCATTAGAGCAGTTTTGAACCCCCTATACCAAAGGATGCTCTTGGCCAAGTTTGGTTGAAATTGGTCCAAAGGTTCTAGAGAAGAAATTGAAAATGTGTACAATTTACAGACGGATGGATGAACAGACTACAGACGACGGGCGATCAGAAAAATTCAATTGAGTTTATAGCTCTGGGGCCCGTTTTACAAAAGGTCATAAGTCTTAAAATTAGTCGTAAGACATAACTTACGATGTGAGACCGTTTTACAAAGATTTAGGATTTACGAGTTACGATGAAATTCGGCCTTAAGTCTACGACCGCCCGGGGGCGACCCTATGTCCCAAGTTTTGTCTAAGTGCTCCATAAAATCTTTGTTACTATGGTTATTAAAATAATTCAACATGGCTGCATTTCTAATGTTTAATATTATGAATGAGACTCATAAAAAACGTGCGCTGCGGGTGTTTCGCGATAGAAATAATCCGTTGGGACTACCTCAGTGATGTTGAGGTAGTCGAGTGGTATCGTTTAACCAGGCGGTATCTCTACGAGTTAACAGATTTAGTACGGGGAGACGTAGAGCATCCTACAAACCTAAGCAAGGCTGTGCCAGCTGTTATTCAAATACATACCATGAATGATGATTCATTATTGTCTGCACACATAAAGGCCTGTCCTGCCTCCTTTGTTTACTACAATGCGTCACTTCCTCTGATGACTGCGTCACACAAAATGTGGTTACGTACTCGTATATTTCCGTCAGTGCGCGGATCAAACAAATGTAGCAAGTGTGTGCCATAGGACCCATTGCAATGTTTTTTTACAATGTTTGTATATTCCCGCATAGACCATACGTTTTCCAATGATCATGATGATGTTGACTACTTCAAGCATTTTTAAAAAGAATATGCATGTCATATCAGATCTTATTTCGACACACCCATCCACACGTAGGCCTAGTTATGTACGCCTATATTATACATGTATGCACTTACATGTACTAGTACATCATTTATATGCACGGTTTTATCCAATATCATAGTAGATTTATACCAATTATTAGTATGTGTGAGAAAGACACTGTATTGGGGAAAAAATTGTGAGTGAATTAATCCAACCCTTTTCCACGTCCGCCCCCATCCATTAAATTATCAGTTAGGCCTATTAGTATGTTTGTAATGTATTTCAAATGGAAAATGAAATTGTGAGTGAATTAATTAATTAATAACTACATCCCCCCATTATACCAGTTATTAGTATTTATGAAAAAATAGACGGTGTTGCATTTTTTTTTAACGTGTGATTGAATGTCCCCCCCCCCCCCCCAACAAGTACCGTCATCCATCATATTGCTTGTTATATAGTCATTAACGAACTGCAAAGATTCACCTTTCCGTCCTATATTAGACCACTTGATACAGCCACGTACCTGTAAAATTATGATTTTAAATCGCCTAGTATATCATGTATATTATAATACACAAGAATAACTCTTATTTAAAATCTAACTTTTAAAAAATCAACTTAATTTCCTTGATATTGGAAATCTGTAATTAATATTAAGATAATTAGGAATATATATAATTTGAGATCAAATAATAAGTGTAATTATTCATATAATATGCATGCATTAGCACAACTAACTTATAATTAGCAATCTGACCCCCCCCCCCCTCCCACCTTAGTCTTGTAACTCGAATATAAATGCATGTGCATTTGTATATACAATGTATGTAAAAACAAAATGCTTGCTTATAACATACTATGCAGTAATTAAGAATTGTTTATATGTACATGTATTGATCAGCTTCAAATGGTTAACATTCAATCAACAGGTTTTGGCTACAGTCAGGTGCCTAACTACCCCCCCCCCCCCCTCCTTGATTTATTTTGGCGGTAGTCGTTTCATTGTTAGTATGAATTAGTAATTTATTAATTAATGTATCAATTAAGATTGTATGCCAACATGTTTGGTAAATCAATAGATTGAATTGAATAAATTTACTTTGCTTAATTAGCAATGCAAATATATAATTCAAAGTTAATTTGCTCCATTTTTCTTTCCTCCCCAGTGTCTGCGCGTCAAAGCGTCGGGTTTCGCGCGGTATCTATGTTCAATTCTACAACTTCATGCGCTGAAGAGTTCCATATACGACTTGCGACAAAAAGAATTTACGATATACGATTACGATACGTTTTGTAAAATGGTCCTACGATCTGTCGTAAGTTCTTCAAATTTATTACTTAGGACTTAAGATTTACGACCTTTTGTAAAACGGGCCCCAGGTGAGCTAAAATACTGAGGAAATGCTAAGGAAAGTGTATCAATACAAATATACCCAGTTGATGCAAAAAATCATGAACAAATTGTTCAATGCCTTTACAATAATTTTACAGTAATTTACACAATGTGTGCACTTGATAAATAGTAACGCCAACAAATCAACGCTGAAAGAGCGTTCTAGGATTCCCATTTCCCATCAACTATGGAAAGCAAGTTTTCCAAATGAAAAAGTCTGTTTCTGAAGTCTTGTCATATTATCATGATTATGGTGGAACATTTCCTCCAGCTTATTCCACATATATGAGTCATAAAACTGCAAATGTGTGACAGTTGCTGTTCTCTATATATGAATAATAATACATGTACTTTAAAATGATGCATATCACAGAAGGTTGTAAACACCAGAAATTATGTGACTGTTGTTCTTGAATACTTAGTCAATATCCCTCACTCAATGAATTACCCCCACTATAGAAATATACTGCAGTTATTAAAATACACAAATTTACATGGTTATTCTTTTAATAATTTTGATATTTCTAGTGCTGGAAAAAAGTCAGAACCGCCCCCATGATAAAAACTGGAAATTCAGTGTGTGTACTGTGCTTGTAAAAGGCACTCTTAGGCCGAGTTAGCACTCATGAAATATCAGTAAGACAGTCTTGAAATAACTCTCCAATGCTGGATTTGATATCAGTTTTGTTTGGTATGTATATATGTATAGGTTTAGAATATATAACCCTTGTTTTGAATTCTCTGGAATAGTTGCCAACACATAACGTAACCTATAGCTAATCACATAACAGACTCAATGTTTTTAGAAATAAGAACAATTTTTGTCACAAATTCATAGTCAATAACTTTTTATTGTTTAACAGAACAACAGGCTTAGGCCTTTTATCGTTTGACATGCGTATCCAGTGTTAAGTAAATTCGAGCTAAGCACTCGGTAAAGAGACTCTAATTTTCTAACTGCAGACATATCTGAAGCCTTTAAATGCGTTCACTGTGTTGAAAAGTAAAACAAAATACCGAATATCCATCCTCCACGTCTTTGTCATTGCTGTCGCTGAAACAACAACCCATAGTCCACTTCTACTTCTATTTTAACGACCTTCACCTTGCATCACATGACAATTAAAGTACTGCAGTGAATGAGGACCACTAATGAAAATAATTTTCAACATTGAAATTCTGTTTTGAAATGAAGGAAAAATAATATACATGATGTATTTGCCAGTGTTTATTTGGTTGTTTTGTTGTGCTTGTGCACAGTTTTATTCGCTGCAGCATCAAAGCATGTCTGCGCCCTTGAAGTAAACATGAAACTGCTGTGTACAAATTGTCAAAAGTTTTTGCAGCGATTTAACACAAGACGATTGTCGAAGGATTGTAGAAATGACAATATTTTAAAGGTTTTAATGATTTATTGACATATACCTCTTTGATCTTTGCAAATGACACGTGCAATTCAAGTTAGACAATAATTGCCACAGGCACAGGTGCTTGCATGAGGACAGGACACAGCATCAACCCCATCCCCTGAGGATTTTGACCCTCGGGTCACTTGTGACCTTTAAGATCAATCATTCTTTTATGACATATTTCTGGTTCATTCTATGCTAATATGTATACGGTGTGACCGTTGGACCGAGCGAAGAATGTAATGGTCATTGGAGTGTCCCAAGTGGTAATCATAATTCCGTTAAGTACGGTAGATTATGATTCATTTAAAAATATATATTTTGAATGAAATTTTCATTGCGCTAAACACGCAGTAACATCTCAGTATTAAAGGGGTTTATATGGGTACAACAGTTTTACGGGATCCGCCTATTCATTGAACGCGGGACATAAAACGCAAGGCGACGTAAACAGTGCATCGTGACGTCACATTTAGCCTCGACTTTTTTCTCGTTTTCAAAGCAAACAATTATAAACAACAATAATACATTCCGTATGCAATGAAAAGGCGGTTAAAACTAAACAAAATTAATCATTGGATTCAAAATTGTAAAAAAAAAAAAAAAAAAAAAAAGTAACCGTAAATTTATCGTATATTCTTATTCAAAGAAACTCATGAACTCGTTCATCTATTTAGTCGTATTACGGTTTTATATGTATTTATTTGCTGTTACAATGATAATTATACTATTCACTTTGAACAAACTGAGTGTTTAAATTACGAATTGCACGTCAGAGTCTTCTATTATTGGCATTCTAAATAAAACACGAATAACTGTTGAAGCAGGTAATGAAAAAATAAATGGCGGCGCCCATATGGATCACGAAAATTTCAGTGAACGTATATCGAGATTATCACTTTTTCTTTTGCTGATTTTGACTTTTTTTCTTTTACATACGTGTTACCTTTAGAACCTTGCTTCGCGGACGGGCCTTCGGCTCGTCCGAGCTTCGCTCGCTATAACTCCGTAAATTAAACTTAAAGAAACATTACATTAAAAAACAAAAACTAACCCGACTAAGCCTAGTGTAAACCATTCTCTGATTTGGTAGGTGCTGTATCCTGTCTTCAAGCACCTGTGGATTATAAGGCAGGACAATGATAGTTGAAGAACTTCTTCGACAATAAATTTATCGCATACATGGTAAAATTGAGGTATAGGGGACCCTCGATATAATTATGCCTAGATCATATCAGGGTTCATGTCATTAAAGGAAATTATTAGAATGCAATAGGTACCTTCCCTGCAAATTGATGAAAACTTATTATAAACATGATGTCATATCTAATAAAGTGAAGACAGCCACTAGGTATGGAATCTTTGGTATGCTATAATTATTATTTACATTAATTAACAACTCAACTTAATGACAAACGGGATGATTTCATCTTCCTTATTGTCAACTTCCCATATTTATGTAGCAATATTCCATTATCACCTGCATAATATGGTGTTTATATCTCTCAACTGATTTGGTACGCAAGAGCTTGTTCTGCATGTGATCAGTGTTTAAATCAAGGCAGGCTACTGACACGGGGTTTCAGTGGTCTTGTTTAAAGTCGACATTTCACAAATCCTATGGTTGTTATAACAATCTAGTTCGCCAATACAACCTATCATTGGATCAAATGCTGTCTGACGTGTTTCATACTGATTGTTGGGCTGTTCTTGGCACACTGATTTTGACTACAGATAACTCTGTTTACCTGATCAAGACATAGGGCTCACAGTCGGTGTGACTGGTCGACAGGGGATATCTACTCCTCCTAGACACCTGATCCCACCTCTGATATATCCAGGGGTCTGTGTTTACCCAACTCTATTTTGCATTTCTTATAGGAGTTATGAGATTGATCACTGTTATCTTCACCTTTCATTATGAAGTCTGCATAGAATTAATTAAATGTGATAAATTTTCAAGGGCTGGGTTTGTTATATCCAGAGGCATGATAAAAAGAAATATTTTATTGCTGAGCTATTGCAGAGGTATAATGTGACTTGATAACAAGATTTTATGTTATATTCACTTCGTGTTATTTTTTCTTTTCTACACTTGCAGACGGTATTAAATTTGCCCAGACACAGTTGTGCTAAATGAGTGACAAGAAAGGAAAGAGTTTCGCCCAGCCTTAAATTTGTAGATTAAAGGGGAAAAAATAAAACAGGGGCGATAACTTCCCTGTATGCAGTAGTTCCAAGTTTCGTGGTTTTTATTTCATCAAAATTGTTCAGCAAAAAATATATCATAAGATTTTCTTAAAAGAGCAGATTATTTTTATGAGACAAAACTTTGTGAACTCACTTCCTGTTCCACTGAGCTTTGAAAAATGAAGAATAATCATACAATAACATTTAATTTTTTTTAAAAGATTGTTATCATTCAAATTAAGTCTGCTCAGAATTATTTGATGTGAATAATTTTCAAGGGCTGGGTTCGTTATATCAGGAGGCAAAAATCTGTGACCTTTATTCATCTCAGTGATGGAACCCAGAAGGATACAACACAGGTTGTGATAGATCGAAGCCAATGCCCCAGGTATGTCCATCATCCTATCTCTCTATTGTCTAATATTTCAAAGTCTTTTAAAATGGAAGATATGTCATTTGTTAAAATCGTGATGAAAATGTTGCGATAAGTATGCCTAATATCTTGTAGTAAACAAAGAATTATTGTAGACGTTCTTTTTGAATTTCTTGCAGTGAAGTAACTGTTGGAAGTTGTGTAACTGTGCTTGGAAAATATGCTGAAAGTATTGGAAAGAAACAAAGTATTGAATTTCAAGCTGAAGAAATCAAAGTTCAGGGCACATGTGACACACAGGTAAATTCTAGCACCATAATTTAATATCTTCATGAAGCCAATTTTGATTTCCTGTCATCTAACAGGGAAACACATCTTTACCACATCAAGAGGAGTGTTTCAATCATGATTTAGAGTACATGTACTGACTGTTCAGAGAAAGAAGCGAGAAAATAACTCAAGTAATGAAAAGTGATTCAGAGATATCTTTCTTTGTGATACAAGTATTGTTCTAATCATTTATAGAAATATCCCTTTCAACCAAGAAACATCCACTCTATTGATTACATGAGACAACACCTCCATCTTCGTCCAAAAACAAATTTTACCTCGGCCATGATGAGGATCAGAAACACCACTACAATGGCTGTTCACAAGTTCTTCCAGGTAACATCTCGGGCAACTCGATCCTGTACATCATCAGAATACTGACCGTGGGTTTCTAATGATGGATCTGCTACATATATGTTTTTAAACTCTATGCTTTCTCTCTCTCTCTCTTTAGGTGAACTGAAAATTCAAGTTAGTTATTCTGAGCACTTTTTGTCCAGTGTCCATCTGTCCATAAATTTTTTAACATTTTCAGCTTCTTCTCCAGAACCACTGAACCAATTTCAATCAAACTTGGCACAAATCATCCTTGGGTAAAGGAAATTCAAGTTCATACAAAGGAAGAGCAATGCTCCCTTCAAGGGAGATGTAAAAAAAAAATATGCAGAAATGTGTTGGTGGTCATATAAATCACCACTGGGCCAGATAATATGAAACTTACATGAAAGCTTCCTGACATAGTGTATAGATTCAAGTTTGTTCAAATCATAATCCCCGGGGGTAGGGTAGGGCCACAATAGAGGATCAAAGGTTAACAATGATCTCAAATATTTAGGAAAAAATCTCAAGAACAGCAGGGCTATGATTAGTCATATTAATATGCAAGCATCCCCAGGTAGTGCAGATTTAAGTTTGTTCAAATCATGACCCCCAGGAGTAGGGCAGGGCCACAATAGGGAATCAAAGTTTTATATAGGAATATATAGGGAAACATTCTTCAAAATCTTCTTTCAAAGAACAGCAGGGCTATGCTTAGTCGTATTGATATGCAAGCATCTCCAGGTAGTGCAAATTCAAGTTTGTTCAATTCAGGGTTTCCTGGGGTTGGGTGGGGCCACACTAGGAAATCAAATCAAAGTTTTAAATGGGAATATACAGGAAATTAAAAAAAATTCTTTTTCACAGTAGCAGGGCCACACTAGATCATATCAAAATGCAAATGTTCCTATTAAGTTGTCAATTTTTTTTATGCCCCTAATACTAAAGTTGGGGAGGGGCATATTAGTTTCATCCTGTTTGTCTGTCTGAAACTATAACCTTGCTCATAATTATTGAATGGTGCATGATAGAGCTCCCATAGTTTTGCATATAAATTTCTTATGACAACACCATAGATTTTATACTATGATCTTTGACTTTGTGACCATGACCTTGGACTCAAATTTCAAAACTCCAACCAAAATTTTAATATTATTCATAACTTTGAATTGGGAATGATATACACATGCATCTTTCATGTTTCCAAGACCTTACATTTCATCTTATGATCGTTGACCTTTTGACCTTTTATCACAGTAATGTTGTGATCTTTGGGGCTAGGTTGGGGCTACAATGTGGGATTAAAAATTTTCGTGAGATTAAAGATTTTTTAAATTCTTAAAAATACAACAGCAGGGCCAAGGCACAGACAATTATATCACTTAAATTCGAATTTGCTATTAAGTGAATTTGAACCTGAGCGATATAATTTCCTATGGGCCAAGGTGACTCAGGTAAGTGATGTGGCCCATGGGCCTCTTGTTAAACAAAGGAAAGTGAATAGATGCAATTTTATATTAAATAACTTTTTGAAGTACAAATTTGTGTAGATATAAGCATATGCTATATATGTGTACATTGATTTTATTTCTAAATGCAATATGGATAGATGATATTTATGACTTAGCATGTGATAAAAAGTTTTGTTTGGATTTTTTAAGGAGAAGGGATACATCTTTATTCATACCCCCATTTTATCATCTAACGACTGTGAAGGAGCTGGACAGCTGTTCACTGTTAAGGTAATATTACAAAAAATAAATTTAAAAATACAAAAAAAACATTGCCAGCAATTCAATCCCACAAATTTACTATGCAAAATTCTCTGTATACACTCCATAGTGGAAACAATGCTCTGTATGTTTCAGATTCTTTATTTCCGTGAGCCCCAGGCTCATTGGATATCATATACATAAATACATTTATACAAACAAACAAACATGGCATTGTGAAGAGTGAGTAGACAACGATGTTACAATGATGTGCAATTTAGATTAAACCATGAAATGATGGAAATGTCACTCTCCATGTGGCCTTATACATCGGATGGTGTATGCCGTCTATCGGTAGTTACGCGACTGTGTAATGAACAAGAGTCAACCTGCTGAACTGCGCGCGACTTGTGTACTGTCTCCCTGCGTGGATCCACGAGTTCACTGGTGCGCGTATTGCCACTATGTGGCGTGGATCCACGAGTTCACTGGTGCGCGTATTGCCACTATGTGGCGTGGATCCACGAGTTCACTAGTGCGTGTATTGCCACTATGTGGCGTGGAGCTTGTATCACGTAAGTGTTCTACCTGTCTGTACACTGGGTGCGTCGTCCATTGCCACATCGCTCCTCCCCCCAGTAGAGCTGCCCATCAACATATAGCCGATCCCTAACCATCTTAATCCTGCATCCTGATTGTTTAAATTGCTTCTGAATTGGGTACAAATCATGTTGTCTTTCTTCTATCTCAGAAGGATATTGCTCATGCACTCCATACGGTTTTCCTTTCAATTTGTAAGCACTTTCCTTTCATTTACCAAATCTCCATGATATAGGAACTATGCCACTATCGGACGGTCTTTCCCACTTGTAAATTGTCCAAAACGGTGAACATTCCCAAACTCTATATCATTCTCTATTCCTAATTCGTAATAAATAAAGTCACGCAATTTTCTCTCTGTGTCCTCATTATTTGACTCCCCACCAAGTCCAGTGAATACCAAGTTATTTTTCATAGATCTGCATTTTAAATGTCTCTGCTTTTGTCACTATTCTCACTGTTTTCTTTCACCATGCTACCAAAATCTTCACGGACAGCTTGTATTTCACATTTCCACTCCTGGCTAAGTCGTACAGACATTTCACTGCATTTATGGTCAAATTCATCAAGTTTTTTTAGATACAAACTCAACAGACTTTTATAATTCAACTGTTCTTCCCTCAACTGTTTTGATTTTTCTCTCCATTTGTGAAACTCTAGCATCCATTCGATTTATAACTTCTACAATCTGGTCTAATTTGTCCAACTTCTTCATGATGTAATCAAGTTTTCTGTTTACCTCCGAATAGTTTCAGTTTCTTGTGTAGCAGAAGGATTGTGTATCGGTATTGACTGAGACACAGGTGGATTTTCGTATAACACATTGTTCACCTCGCTTACTATTTGACTAAGAACTGGTGACTCTGATGACTCTTCATGAGCACTGCTCTGGTCGGTGCTGCCTGTACTTTTCTTTTGTCTCTTCTGTCTATGATTCCCCATGATCACAAATATTCAGTTAAAACAGTTGTAGACAGTTGTAGAATATCACAAACTCAAAATGTATACTGTTTTAGTCCGGACCCAAATCCAAAATATGGTAAAGTAATCGAAGAAGGCATGTAACAAAGAAACTCAAAAAACTTGTGTGGAGCACTCACAAAACGTGTCCGACCACTTCAAGATCTACTCACTCACTGTACATGTGAAATGGTGTATCATGACAGATTTGTGTAAATCTTACAGGTTTCAGATGGCAAAATTAATGGGAATGAAAAAAAATCATCAGAGTTTTTTAATGTCCCAGCATTCCTCACAGTGTCAGGACAGCTCCATCTAGAGGCCATGGCAGGGTAATCCACTTTATCCACAGTTCTCTGTCAAATTCATCTATTTGTACACTGTTTTCAGAACATTAAAGAATGTATAACATAACATACCTTTACTTTTGGTCTTTAGAAAGATTACTACTCTCACAATTCAAAGGGAGGGAAACCCATGTTTATTATATATTCATGGAGCATGTACTACATATGATCATAATTATGAATGCTTTATTCATGGAACATGTACTACATATGATCATAATTATTAATGCTTTATTCATGGAACATGTACTACATATGATCGTAATTATTAGTGCTTTATTCATGGAACATGTGCTACATATGATCATAATTATTAATGCTTTATTTCACACTTAAATCATACAATAAGAGCCAGTTGGTCATGAGTGATGAAAGGGGGCAGGAATATTGTTCTGTATACCTCTACAAATTCCTTTTACAGTGGCATCAGTAAGGTATACACGTTTAGCCCGGCATTCAGGGCAGAGAGGAGTGCCACAAGTCATCATTTGGCCGAGTTCTACATGATTGAAGCTGAACTGTCCTTTACTGAGAGTTTAGAAGATATCATGCAGGTTTGCATAAACTCAGAACGTGGCATATTTTTGAAGTGTCTCCTTGTCAAGAGGTTCTATCAGATCTATCCAAGATTTCTTCTCATTCCAGCTGATGGAAGGGCTTATAAAGTTCATTACACAGGAAACCTTAGAAAGCTCATCAGAGGATATTGGTTTTGTTCACCAGAGGAACTCGGTATCATCAGAGCACTTGGTTTGTGTATTTCTTTCTTCAATGGTTAATGTTTATTTGCCTAATTCAGATTTTTATTGTGTATAATTGCTGTTTTTTAGACTTTGGTGTTCATTTATCAAATAGGTGAAGAATTTTCTGTACCTTAGTGATATACATGTTGTATATAAAGAAAAAGTTACAAGTACTTTAAATATAACACACAAGTTGCTTAAAAATCAAGTGTTTGTTCCAAAAGAGAGACAAGTGTCATCACAGTTGAATCAAATCCAACCTTTCTCAAGACACTTAACAATTTCAGCATTTACTTTTCAGAAAGTCATTGAATCTATGATAAAGAATGATTTTATAAGGTATGTATAATAGAAGCCTAATCCTGTGTGAATAATATATGCCAATATTTATTAAACTCGAATATTTGTATTTTGAAGAAGAAAAAACCCACATAATTAAGCAGAGTATTTGTGTCAGAAACATATGTGTAGGCATTTCTCTTTAAGGATGCCGTATGAAGAAGCGCTAGATATACTAAATAAAAACAATGACTCATCAAACATACAGGTAAGGTTATGAAAAGAAACATGTAAAAACTTATTAGAATTAGATCTTCTTAAAGGGACTGATTCACGATTTTCCCCAAAATTTTGTTTTTCTCTTTTAATGATTAAAATATACTGTCTAATGTGTTTGAAAGATTTCACATAAAAATTAAGGTTATACATTATCACAGAAGCTCATTTTAAAGAGTTTATGATTTGTTTTGTAAACAAAGATTGGGGTATGCTATTGTTTACGAAATTTTCAAAAGAAATGGATATGGATCTAAGTTTATCATATCTTTCACATTTCAAGCATTTTTGGGGTAGAATGTGTCATATTAAAGTTAAAATTTGTGACTATGCAAAATTAAGATGCTTTATATTACAGAATCAATATTTTACGTGTTTGTTTGTTTACATAAAAAGACTCGAGTCTTTGTTTACATAACACATATTTAAGGTTAAAATATTGCTTTTATTCTTGCATTCAGAAGGTCAAAATTTTGGCTGTCAACATTAAGTGAGTTATATTTTCAATGTTTAACATCAAAAAGGAAAAATATCTTTATCAAAAATCGTGAACCAGTCCCTTTAAAGAATGAAATATACATGTATGATCTTGCTTGAAATGTTTTTTTAAAGTACTAAAAGTTTAGAAAATCTTGGTTCGATCTTTGCATAATTGCTGATAGTTCTATGTTAATTAATGCAAGAAAATGATAGATGTACCACTGTTCTTGGAATTCAGAATTTTTGGCAATATAATTGGGGCTTTGTCATATACTTAGTGTTTTGTCAGGGCATAATCTGTGTGCTAGTGTATGTCACTTGCAGCAAAGTTGCAGGGTTTATGTAGTACTCAATGTGTTTATGCAAATATTTAAATAAATACATCCGATATATGTTGTCATTCTTGAGCTTATGAAAGTGTTCCAGTTTTGCTTTGGGTATAAATGTTTGGCAAACTTCAGTATAGTATTACATGTGAAATATGATATCTCAAAAAAGTATATTCAGAATAAAGAAAATAAAGAGTTCATGTCTTCAAAAGTTTTTAAATATGTAATATGGTGTACATGACTTTACCTAGCTGCAATAATGTAGCCCTCTCCGATTTTTTTATTTTATTTTTTTTTTTTTTTTCGAAGAGAACGTCAGAATAAATAAAATCGGATAGGGCTACATTATAGATGTTTTGCACACTCTAACGTCATGCTAGGTCAAAAGGTCATAGGGGGAAAAAATCTTACATCCGGGTCCTTTGTCAATGTGAAACAGCGAACGACGACGGCTGCTCACCAACATTTTACTGGTGAGACATACTTTGTTTAAGCATGTAAGATGATAAAAATATAACATTCGTAAAAAATACACTTTAAAGTTACCACTAAGAGTTGCAGATTAGAATGTTTCATTCACATTTGTTTAATTTGAGCTGGTGAAGTATAGGTTGTTTATGTCTGCTCGCTACTTTCACTTGCAATGTTTTCTATCGAATTACAGTCATTAGCTCTCTAAAATTAACCCAGTGAAGTAGTACATTGCATAGAGAAGTGATAACAGTTCAATAATTTTATTGACAATGTGTCTTTTTTCTTTTAAAATGACAAAGTGGTTTGATTTATCGGCATACCCCCCCCCCTTCTTCTCTCTCTCTTCTGTGGTATGCAGTACTGAGTAGTAATTAAGTTTGAACCTATGAATTAAGTCACCCCTCACACAATTACGGATTTTGAAGTTTGGATTGAATTAAGTTTTACGAATTGTTTGGTTGTTTTTTAAAGTGTCTATCAGCATCATTGTCGTGCCAATTATTTTCAATATTCGCACGACGGTCGCGCTTATATTAGAGCTCCTATCCGCACGATATTCTTTTCCCAATTATAAATTTCTTCTACTTGCCCATGAGACAGAGTGAGAGATACATTTCATTTGCATGATTTTAAATCTTATAAGCTTCTGACAATTAAAAAAAAAAACCGAGATGTCTACACAATTATTTAATTTATCTCTAACTTTGACAAATGACCAGTTCAAAGTTCACTTTTAGGTATAATAACATATGTAGGCCTATATATATTATAGCTAGAAACTTTATTGCAAATAATAAGGATACTAATTATAAACCAGGCAATTTAGGTTCACCACCCAATACTCAACTGTTAGTCTATCCATTTTCAGCAGTCTGATTTAAACAACCGACTTCTCTTTGCGAGTGTAAGGAAAAAGGGGTGTGTAAGACAAGTGTAAGGAAAAGGAGGGCTGGGGGGATTTGACGATTCTAAGAAAGGAGGGTTTGTATTAGACGAATGTAAAGAGATGGAGGTATATTTGACGAGTGTAAGGAGAGAAGGGGGTTGGAAAAGCCCTGAATTATTCTTGACTTTCACTAACTATATAGACTACAAGTGATTTTCAAAATTTGTCGTCGTTCGTATAATCTCGCCCCCCCCCCCCCCCTTTTTTTTGTAAAATTTCCTTTTTAAAAATATTATCTGTATAGATCGTAGTAGTTGTCAATATTTATATTTTGTACCCCCCCCCCCCTCCCCTTGATAAGGGACGCTATGATGTGCCTGGATAATACTGCCGTGATTTGTTGTAATGCATTATAATCTATTTTCTTTGTAAAATTACCATTAATAATGAATACCCCCCTGTCCCTAAAACATCACAATACAATGGGTCCAGTAGTCGGTATTATCGAAATTTTACATTTTTGTGCAATTCAGAATTAAGATTTTTAGTGTAAAAATGATTGTTTATTATGAAATGGAATCTTCAAACATGGGTATGAAAAGCAACTTTAGTGCCAATAAATAGTTTCTCATAGAAATTCTAGAAAGGAACTTTCCATAAAAGATATGCTAAAGTAAACCTTTGGTCCTCTTTATCTATTATGTAAACAAATTCTATCATAATATAAGAGATGAATCATTAAAAACGTTTGGGGGAAAAGCATACATCGTTGATTTGTCAAAAGGCTGCGTCCATGATTACGTCGTTTTTTCCCCTATGACCTTTGACACGCATATATAATTAGGTAATTAAATATGGCAGCACCGAGTGTGCAAAGCATCTATTGCAACTAGACTTTACCATCACAATATTGAAAAATAAATATAATAATAAGATACAGATAATTAATCTGAACTTAATGTAAAAGTAGTGATGATAATGTGATGTGCACCTATATATTTCAAAGTAGCCAATAATTAGGAAATTGGAAAGTTTGGGAATTTTTTAGGCTATGTCATCCCTATTCTGGAATATTATGACCACAAAGTGTAAAACACTTTTTAATTCCTTATTGTTAAGGTCATGCAAAGGTCTGAGGTCCTGGACATCTGGTCATAAGAACTGGTTTCCAGATGATATCTCAAATATTGTTTGAGCTTTATCTACCGGGGTGTGACACTTTGAATAGATAGTTAATGACCTCTTTTGGTTTTTTGTTGTTATTTTTTTCTTTCTTGTTGTTGGTTTTTTAGCTCACCTGAGCTGAAAGCTCAAGTGAGCTTTTCTGATCGCCTGTTGTCCGTCGTCTGTCCGCCTGTCTGTAAACTTTTTACATTTTCGACTTCTTCTCCAGAACCACTGGGCCAATTTCAACCAAACATGGCCAAAAGCATCCTTGGGTGAAGGGCTTTCAAGTTTGTTCAAATAAAGGGCCATGTCCCTTTCAAAGGGGAGATAATCACAAAAATGCAAAAATAGGGTGGGTCCATTTAAAAATCTTCTTCTCAAGAACCACTGGGCCAGAAAAGCTGATATTTACATGAACGCTTCCTGACATAGTGCAGATTCAAGTTTGTTAAAATCATGGCCCCCGGGGGTTGGATGGGGCCACGATAGGGGATCAAATTTTTACATACAAATATATAGGAAAAATCTTTAAAAATCTTCTTCTCAAGAACCAATGAGCCAGAAAAGCTGAGATTTACTTGAAAGCTTCCTGACATAGTGCAGATTTAAGTTTGTTAAAATCATGGTCCCCGGGGGTAGGATGGGGCCACAAGGGGGATCAAAGTTTTGCATACAAACATATAGGGAAAATCTTTAAAAATCTTCTCAAAAACTACTGGGCCAGGAAAGTGGAAATTTGCATGAAAGCTTCCTAACATATTGCAGATTCATGGTCATAAAAATCATGGCCCCTGGGGGCAGGATGGGACCACAAGGGGGAATCAAGTTTTACATAGAAATATATAGGGAAAATCTTTAAAAATCTTCTCAAAAACTACTGGGCCAAGAAAGTGGGAATTTACATGAAAGCTTTCTAATATAGTGCAAATTGAAGTTTGTTCAAATCATGGCCCCTGAGGATAGGATGGGACCACAATAGGGGATCAAAGTTTTACCTACAAATATATAGGGAAAATCATTAAAAATCTTCTGAAAAATCACTGGGCCAGAAAAGTTCACATTCACATGAAAGCTTCCTGACATAGTCCACATTCCAATTTTGAAATAATCTCCTTGACACTTACAGGGATGCATCACACTGAAGCAAGATCTGGTTTTCTGTTATCTTTATTTTTTTTTTTTTTTTTTTACTTAGTTACAGTATTTTATGTATTTTAAAAAAAAGATAAATGGACCACCAAGTAAGTCCAGAATAATATGCACTAATTACTTGCTAACGAAGGTGTCCTGATTTTAGTGGGGAGATGATCTACAGAGAGCTCACGAGAAAGCATTAGTAAAGCATTGTGGGAATGTTCCTGTGTTTGTTACAGACTATCCTGAGGAACTGAAACCATTTTATGCCAAACAAAATCCAGACAACCGAACAGTGAGTACACACACACTGCAGTACTTCAAGTTTAGTCATGTGGGAAATGTTGCAAGTGCAGTTAAATAATGGCAAGGTCAATATCAAGTTTGCTATCTACATGTATCTTTTTCAGAATATCTGAAGTCATTCTTAATTGTTCACTGACTGCCACTGATTCTGATTTCATTAGGTGGCTGGTCTGGATCTCTTGATCCCCGGGGTTGGAGAGCTATGTGGAGGAACACTCAGAGAGGACAGATATGACTTACTACATCAGAAATTAAAATCCAAAAGTTTGCTAAACTCACTTTCTTGGTAGGTAAAATTGTTTTCTTTATCAGCAGTTATGTAGACAAGATGAGGATCATTAATTTTCAAAAACAACATTGTGATTTTAAATGAATTTCCTACAGTAAATGCTCTTCAAGTAAACTTTGTACAAATCATGAATCCCCATGAATTTTTTTTCAATGTTTTATGCTAGTATTTACTTACACACAAGACATACTGTTTTTTGTCCCGTCTGTCCAATTCAAAGTCCATGAACACAGTTTCTCCTATAGTTTCTAGTATAACTGTGCTAGACACTTTTTATAAAATCAAATTTTTCATACCCCCAGCAAACGAAGTTTTGAGATATACTGGAATCACCTTGTCCGTCTGTCCATCCGTTTATCCTTGGACATATATATCATTTGTCCAGGGGATATCTTTAACACCAATGAACAGATTTCATTAAAACTCTATGTATATTTTATATGAAAAATAAAGTTGTGCACCTGCTATTTAAGTGATAATTCTTTTAATATTTAGGGAAGTTATGGATATTTTTTTCTATTTTGAGGAGGATGTTGTCAGTTTCCAGAGTATATTTTAAAAACCAATGAACATATTTGATTCAAACTTTGTGTATATATTACACATATAATGAAATTGTGCTTCTGTCATTTTCATTAAGATTCATTAATATTCAAGGAAATTATGGATATTTTCATTTTACTGTTTTTTCAACTTTATTGACTAAGTCATTTTCTTTTAGATTTTGTAATGATCTGTTCTTTCACAGAGACTAC